>NC_064926.1:473323593-473626624 GCF_023897955.1 Schistocerca gregaria
AAATGAGTTATTAAAAGTAGTCGATGAGTTTCGCTATTTGGGGTATTGACGATAGTCGAAGCAGAGATGATATAATCTGTGAAATGTCAATGGTAAGGAAAAAGTTCCAGAAGAAGGGTGATTTGTTAATGTACGCCATAAATTTAATTAATAAATTAAATAATTAACATTGTGTTGGTATTAGGATCAGCAACTTAATACACTCCTGCAAATTGAAATAAGAACACCATCAATTCATTGTCCCAGGAAGGGGAAACTTTACTGACACATTCCTGGGGTCAGACACCTCACATGATCACACTGACAGAACCACAGGCACATAGACACAGGCAACAGAGCATGCACAATGTCGGCACTAGTACAGTGTATATCCACCTTTCGCAGCAATGCAGGCTGCTATTCTCCCATGGAGACGATCGTAGAGATGCTGGATGTAGTCCTGTGGAACGGCTTGCCATGCCATTTCCACCTGGCGCCTCAGTTGGACCAGCGTTCGTGCTGGATGTGCAGACCGCGTGAGACGACGCTTCATCCAGTCCCAAACATGCTCAATGGGGGACAGATCCGGAGATCTTGCTGGCCAGGGTAGTTGATTTACACCTTCTAGAGCACGTTGGGCGGCACGGGATACATGCGGACGTGCATTGTCCTGTTGGAACAGCAAGTTCCCTTGCCGGTCTAGGAATGGTAGAACGATGGGTTCGATGACGGTTTGGATGTACCGTGCACTATTGAGTGTCCCCTCGATGATCACCAGAGGTGCACGGCCAGTGTAGGAGATCGCTCCCCACACCATGATGACGGGTGTTGGCCCTGTGTGCCTCGTTCGTATGCAGTCCTGATTGTGGCGCTCACCTGCACGGCGCCAAACACGCATACGACCATCATTGGCACCAAGGCAGAAGCGACTCTCATCGCTGAAGACGACACGTCTCCATTCGTCCCCCCATTCACGCCTGTCGCGACACCACTGGAGGCGGGCTGCACGATGTTGGGGCGTGAGCGGAAGACGGCCTAACGGTGTGCGGGACCGTAGCCCAGCTTCATGGAGACGGTTGCGAATGGTCCTCGCCGATACCCCAGGAGCAACAGTGTCCCTAATTTGCTGGGAAGTGGCGGTGCGGTCCCCTACGGCACTGCGTAGGATCCTACGGTCTTGGCGTGCATCCGTGCGTCGCTGCGGTGCGGTCCCAGGTCGACGGGCACATGCACCTTCCGCCGACCACTGGCGACAACATCGATGTACTGTGGAGACCTCACGCCCCACGTGTTGAGCAATTCGGCGGTACGTCCACCCGCCCTCCCGCATACCCACTATACGCCCTCGCTCAAAGTCCGTCAACTGCACATACGGTTCACGTCCACGCTGTCGCGGCATGCTACCAGTGTTAAAGACTGCGATTGAGCTCCGTATGCCACGCAAACTGGCTGACACTGACGGCGGCGGTGCACAAGTGCTGCGCAGCTAGCGCCATTCGACGGCCAACACCGCGGTTCCTGGTGTGTCCGCTGTGCCGTGCATGTGACCATTGCTTGAACAGCCCTCTCGCAGTGTCCAGAGCAAGTATGGTGGGTCTGACACACCGGTGTCAATGTGTTCTTTTTTCCATTTCCAGGAGTGTATATTGGGCAACAGCCTTGCCGCAGTGGATAAATCGATTCCAGTCAGATCACGTAAGTTAAGCCCTATCGGGCGTGCCCGGCACATGGATGAGTGACCATCCTGGCAGCCATGAGCTGTTGCCATTTTTCGGGGTGCACTCAGACTCGTGATATCAACTGAGAAACTACTCGAGCGAATAGTAGTGTCTCCGGTCGAAGAACACCACCAAAACGACTGGGAGATGCGGTGTGCTGACCACACGTCCCATCCTATCCGCATCCTCAGCTGAGGATGACACGACGGTCGGATGGTCCCGATGGGTCACTTGTGGCCTGCAACGGAGTGCTAACTCAATATATCTGTACGAATTTAATTAAATTTCTGTCAGATTTGCTAATAACGTTTTTCCTAGTGATTAGTTTCGAGTATTTCGGCCTGGATCCTCAGTGACTGGAGAAGAATTGTCTTCAGCGATAAGTCCCACTTCGAATTGAACCCCGTTAACCAGCAAAGACATGTGTGGAGACGCCATGGACAGCAGTTGGGTGTCGACCTGAGTGTCTCCCAACAACCAAGTGTGAAGGTCTGGTGCGCCATTCCTCTTCATATCAGGAGCCCTTGGTTGTCATCCGCAACATTCTTACATCAAAGAGCGACGTCGACGATATTCTACCCGCAATTTTGTTGCCCTTCACAGAAAGCCTTCCTGGGCTGACAATTGAAGATATTACCCGCCCGCATGTGGCGAGAGTTTTCTACCGCTTGTCTTCGTGCTTGTCTAACCCTGCCTTGGCCAGCAGGGTCTCTGGCTCTCCCCCAGACTGAGAACCTTTGGAGCATTATGAATAGGGTCCTCCAGCCATCTAGGGATTTTGGCGATCTAACTCGCCAATTGGACAGAACTTGGCTCGACATTCCTCGGGAAGACATCCAACAACTCTGCGGATCAGTGTCAAGCCGAATAACTGCTTTCATAAAGGGCAGAGGCAGATCAACATGTTACTGACTTGCTTAGTTTGTGACTCACTTTATCTTGAATATAATATCAAGTATCAGACGCAGTTGTGATGGGTATGGAACGGCACATGGTTGGGGTATCATGAAATATATTCTTCATCAGCTTTTCATATTCATTGGAGATTCATTACTTTGAAACTACCCTGATGAAAATGAGAGGTGTAGCACTGGAGCATAAATTTTTCAGCTCATTAACAAAGTTTGAATCAGTTCCTCCTTTCTCACAGGTTTTGTTAAAATTGAATCAATATCAAACTAAAAATCAATGATTTCATGGTGAAGTGGTACGTCACACTCATTTCTCTGCTTTGTAGCTTCGCTGAGTACGTAGAAGCGATCCGCCGCTCTGTATCGATTTCTAAGGCTTGCTCGTTCCTTCGCTTCATTAAAATCCAATGTTTCTAATCTTTGTTTTCTGTTGGCGATATTTTATGGCGTATTTCGAACATTACGGAAGGATACTGAGAGAACCAGGTGTTTTCATACCTTGTCTGTTTTCCTTATTATAAAGTAAAACAATTCCAGTATTATATCAGAGCTGAAGCATTGTTTTACTCACAGACGACTTATAAACAGTTTTCCAAGTATGTTTCGCAAGGCATTTCCTCGAACTTCAGCCACTTCTATTGAAACACTATCTCAGATGCCTTTCGTTTCTTCACACCTGGACTGCATTTCTTGTTGTTATCATCTTCAGTCCAAAGACTGATTTGATGTAGCTCCTCGCACTAAATCTATCCTGCGCATACTTCATCATCTACATACAATTGAAGCAACGTCCTACATCCGTTCAGACCTCTTAACTTTAGTCAAGTCAGTCTTCTTTTACAATTTTTACCTGCCACACGTCACTCCACTACTATACTGTCCACTCCTTGATGCTTTAACATGTGACCTATCGACCAGATGCTTCTTATAGTCAAGTTAAGTGATAAATTTTTTATCCTTTTCAGAAGTTTTTTGTGCTATCATCTGTCTGCGTTTTATATTTGGTCTACTTCGGCCACCGAGCGAGGTCGCGCAGTGTTTAGGACACTGGACTCTCATACAGGAAGACTACGGTTCAAACCCACGTCCATCCAACCTGATTTAGGTTTTCCGTGATTTCCCTAAATCGCTTTAAGCAAATGCCGGGATGGTTCCTTTGAAAGGGCACGGCCAACTTACTTCCCCATCCTTCCCTGATCCGATGGGATCGATGACCTCGCTGTTCGCTCCCTAGTCACCTAATAAGTCAAAAAACAAAAAAAGGTGTATATATTACAATATAAGCAAGCTTACTGCACCACAGCTGTACATTTGCAAATAATGAATATGGATCTTCTATCCCTAGTACTACATTAGTTAAGTATGGTATTATAGACAAGCAATTGTGAGTGGCGGCCGGCGTCTTGAAGGTCATTCCAAGACCCTGGCCGCCACCAACATATTAGGTGGCGGAAACTCCTCAATCTATACACTTTCCTATCTTCTTTTTTTTTTAACTCTTCTTAAATACTAAATATATTTATATTTCGCTTCCGCATTCCGTTATATTATCTGTAATATTTTTTAAAAAAAAAGCTGCACAACGAAATGTAAAAACGTTTATATAACACAAAAGGCCCGCCTCCACGTGGTGAGACACGGGGAATGGTGTGAGTGGGATCGGAAGCCGAGGAGGTGACATATTAGCCACTCCGGGCCCCGAATGCAGTCACAGCGGCCATGTGGCATAATACGACGACGAAGTGGCATAATACGACCCACCATAAGCAATCAGAGGGTGGGTCAGTAAACAAAAAGCTGCAAGTGAAAAAAAAAAAGTGTTCGCTCCACTCGCCCAAATCATCCAATCAACTACTGCGGCCATCTTTAGTTATTTTCCAGCTCAAATAAGCAAAACTCATCTCCTACTTTTAGTGTCTCATTTCGGTATCTAATTTCCTTAGCATCGTCTGATTTTATTCCACTACATTCCATTACCCCTGTTTTAGTTTCACTGACATTCAATTTATGCCTTCAAGTACCCTTTTCACGACATTGAATAAATAACACGCGCAATACTCGTCGATGGTCACGGGAAAATACACACGCGTCAGTGGATAGCAATTTACAAGTTCGTTTTGCCATAAATGTTTGGTGTGGCGTGACCGGTAACCTTTTGATAGGACCCTTTATTATCATTCAGCGATTGACGGGAGAGAGGTGCCTGCATTTTTTCGAAAATTTATTTGTGGAACTATTGGAAGACGTTCCTTTAGCCGAGCGAACTGGAATGTACTTTCAGCATGCAATATAAACAAAAGTAAATGAGGGGAGCACGTCTGGCGGAATTGCGTGCATACCGGAATCACGGCTGTTGGGAGCCCAGCAAGTGGAGTGCGACTTACGAGCGTCCCAGGGAAATGTGTGCCCCGCGCCTGCCGGGCTGGGATATTGCCGCGATATTTCACCCCTCACCAGGCCGCGCTGCCTATGGCCGACGAGACCCGCGCTCCGCTGCACATGACCCTGCATCTCGCTGCAGCCTCAGTAGCCCCGTGCCCTCCCTCCCCACTCCAACACACACAGTCGCTGTTACACAGAGCAAAGTTGTCTACACACAGACGTGGCCGTCGTGTAGTACAGTGGTCTTTGCGAATGGCCGTTTTGTTTAATACTATTACACGATATCCCAAATGAAGGAATGTTTCCTCGTGTGTCGATAAGCTACAGCTAACGAGGAGAACATGGCAAGTGTTACAACTCGATTTTCCAGAAACTTTGCTCGCTGGTAGAAGGGACAAACTAGCCGAGAACGTGTCTCTGCTTATTTGTAGGTACTCGACCGTTTCTGACAAAACTTCAATCAAAATTTTCGACGTAATGTAGATGCCTCCTTGCGCGCGCTTTTCTCATTTGGAATGCTGGCGCAATGGGTGGCGACGCGCTCTCTCATATTTGCGCCTTATGATCCAAACCCGATTACAGCCTATGTATATTTTATTTTATTTATTTATCTACCCATGTCCATAGCAGGTTGCTAAACGAATGTTTTTTTATCAAGTTATCGGATACAAGGGCGTTTTATTAACTGTAAAATTGCAAATGGATTTAATAATAAGTGTCATAGTCTTGCTATATACACTGAATCACCAAAGAAACTTGTATAGGCATGCCTGTTCAAATGCACAGATATGTAAATAGGTAGAATAAAATGCTGCGGTCGGAAACGCCTACATAAGACGAAAAGTGTCTGGCGCAGTTGTTACATCGGTTACTGCTGCTACAATGGACGGTTATGAAGATTTCAGTAAGTTTCAACGTGATGTTATAGTCGGCGCACGGGCATTAGAACACAGCATCTACATCTACATCCACACTCCGCAAGCCACCTGACGGTGTCTGTCGTAGTACCTCTATCGGTTCTCCCTTCTATTCCATTCTCGGATTGCTCGTGGAAAGAAAGATTGTCGGTTTGAATCTGTGTGGGCTCTAATTTCTCTGATGTTATCCTCATGGTCTCTTCGCGAGATATACGTAGGAGGGAGTAATATACTGCTTGACTCGTCGGTGAAGGTATGTTCTCGAAACTTCAAAAAAATCCCGTATCGAGATACTGAGCGTCTCTCCTGCAGAGTCTTCGACTGGAGTTTATCTATCATCTCCTAAACGCTTTCGCGATTACTAAATGACCCTGTAACGAAGCGCGTTGCTCTCCGTTGGATCTTTTCTATCTCTTCTATCAACCCTATCTGGCACGGATCCCACACTGCTGAGCAGTGGTCAAGCAGTGGGCGAACAAGCGTACTGTAACCTACTTCCTTTGTTTTCGGATTGCATTTCCTTAGGATTCTTCCAATGCATCTCAGTCTGGCATCTGCTTTACCGACGATCAACTTTGTATGATCATTCCATTTTAAATCACTCCTAATGCCTACTCCCAGATAATTGATGGAATTAACTGCTTCCAGTTGCTGAGCTGCTATTTTATAGCTAAATGATAAAGGATCTTTCTTTCTATGTATCCGCAGCACATTGCACTTGTCTACATTGACATTCAATTGTCATTCCCTGCACCATGATTCAATTCGTTGCAGATCCTACTGCATTTCAGTACTATTTTCCATTGTTACAACCTCTCCATATACTACAGCATCATCTGCAAAAAGCCTCAGAGAACGTCCGATGTTATCCACAAGGTCATTTATCTATATTGCGAATAGCAACGGTCCTACGACACTCCCCTGCGGCACACCTGAAATTACTCTGGGGAACTGTATCGAATGCATTACGGGAGTCAAAAAACACGGCCTCTACCTGGGAACCCGTGTCTATGGTCCTCTGAGTCTCGTGGACGAATAGCGCGAGCTGGGTTCCACACGATCGTCTTTTTCGAAACACAAGCTGAATCCTACAGAGTACATTTCTAATCTGCAGAAAACTCATTATACTCGAACATAATACGTGTTCTAAAATTCTACAACTGATTGGCGTTAGAGATATAGGTCTATAGTTCTGCACATCTGTAGGACGTCCCTTCTTGAAAACGGGGATGATCTGTGCCCTTATCCAATTCTTTGGAACGCTGCGCTCTTCTAGAGACCTACGGTACACCGCTGCAAGAGGGGGGCATGCTCCTTCACGTACTCTGTGTAAAATCGAACTGGTATCCCATCAGGTCCAGCGGCCTTTAATTGTTTTTCTATCCCTCTGTCATCTATTTCGCTATCTACCATTTTGTCATCTGTGCGACAATCTAGAGAAGGAACTACAGCGCAGCCTTCCTCTGTGAAACAGCTTTGGAAAAAGACATTTAATATTTTGGCCTTTAGTCTGTCATCCTCTGTTTTAGTACCATTTTGGTCACAGAGTGTCTGGACATCTCCAAGGTAGCTATGAAGTGGGAATTTTCCTGTACGACCATTTCACGAGTATACCGTGAATATCAGGAATCCGGTGAAAGGTCAAATCTCCTACATGCCTGCGACCGGAAAAAGATGTTGTAAGAACGGGACCAACGACGAACCAAGAAAATCGTTCAACGTGTCAGAAGTGCAACCCTTCGGAAAATTGCTGCAGATTTCAGTCCTGGACCATCAACAAGTGTCAGCGTGCGAACATCATCGATATGGGCTTTCGGAGCTGAAGGCCGACTCGTGTACCCTTGGTGACTGCACGACACAAAGCTTTACGGCTAGCCTGGGCCCATCAATACCGACACTGGAGTGCTGATGACAGAAAACGTGTTGCCTAGTCGGACGAGTCTCTTTTAAATTGTATCGAGCAGATGGACGTGTACGGGTATGGAGAAAACCTCGTGAATCAATGGACCTTTCATGTCACTGTTCAAGCTCATGGAGCCTCTGTAACGGTGTGGGGTGTGTGCAGTTGGAATGATATGGGACCCCTGATCCGTCTAGATACGGCTCTGACAGGTGACAAGTACGTAAACAGCCTGCCTCATCACCTGCGTCGATTCATGTCCATTGTACATACCGACGGGCAATTCCAGGAGGACAATGCGACAACTCACAGTCCAGAACTGCTACAGAGTGACTCCAGTTTAAACACTTCCGCTGGCCACCAAACTCACCAGACACGAAGATTATTGAGCATATCTGGGAAGAGAACTCCACCCCCTAGTAGTTTTACGGATTTATGGACAGACCTGCAGGTTTTATAGTGTCAGTTAACTCCACCACTACTTCATACACTAGTGGCGTCCATGCGTACTCGCGGGGGCCATATACTATAGTAGGCAGGTGTTGCTGTTTCTTTGTATCTTCAGTGTGTGTGTGTGTGTGTGTGTGTGTGTGTGTGTGTGTGTGTGTGTGTGTGTGTGGTATTTTCAGGGATTACAACGTTTTTAAATTCTCTTTTTCTTGCTATATATCTGTAAATGGTATTTTCAGAGATTAAAATGTTTCTCAATTGTCATTTCTTATACCAATTATTATGTTTTATTCTTATGTTTATTCTCCACTAAGATTTGATGCATCCCCTTGGATGATACTGATCGTAAAAATATTCGAGGCATTGAAATTCCGAACACTATGAGTATCGCGAGAAGGCAAGATTGCCACAGTGACATTTCTTTGAATGGATCTGATTCTAGAAAGAAGCGCCGTTGATAATGATTGAGATTTCACACGTCGGCAATAATTTCTAGGCAAACCATGTGTAACGGATAACTTTACTTACCAAAAACTGGCGCTTGCAGTTGATTATGAATCGAGATACAGTACAGGAATTTCACCTAAAATAATTTAAAATAATTATTCTTTTTTTCCTAATACTATTAGTAGATGAATAACGACAACTTAATTTCAATACACATTAGAAAACTTTCGCACATTAATCTTCTACAGACATTAGCCGATACACGGAAAACAAAAATAAAAGCGAGCGAGGTGGAGCAGCGGTTAGCACACTGGACTTGCATTCGGAGGGACGACGGTTCAAACCCGCGTCCGGAAATCCTGATTTAGGTTTTCCGTGATTGCCCTAAATCACTCCAGGCAAATGCCTGGATTGTTCCTTTGAAAGGGCACTGCCGATTTCCTTCCCTGTCCTTCCCAAAACCGACGAGACCGATGACGTCGCTGTTTGGTCTCTTCCCCCAACACAACCCAACCCAACCAGCCAACAAACAACAACAAAAATAAAAATAGTAATCCGGTTTCGAATATGGGGCGCAAAACTCTGAGACAAGGACACTAGCCACTGTGCCAGCATCTTCGTTGAAAGTTGTGCGCGCTAAAAGGCATCTAAATTACGTCGAAAACTGTCTGTCGTTTTCTCAGAAACTGTTGAGTGTCTACGGATAAGCCTCTCCCACTGCGCGAAATTTTCCGAAAATCGGGTTATGGCACTTGCCATATTACTCTCGTAAGTATTACATTTTAAGTTGACGTTAAGTTACATGCCCTTGTTTCAGAACTCTCGATTATTAGTGGGTATGAAATGAACGGACATTCAGTGTATGTAATTTTGTTTTGTCCTGTACCTTACGTGAAAGAGAAATGGCTGGAGAAGTTCATTTTTCACCAGGTCACTGGTAGCAGGTATCGCAATAAAAAGCGAAATTCGTTTTGATAGTTCTAGGCGCTCAGTCCGGAACCGCGCGACTGCTACGGTCTCAGGTTCTAATCCTGCCTCGGGCATGGATGTCTGTGATGTCCTTAGGTTAGTTAGGTTTAAGTAGTTCTAAGTTCTAGGGGACTGATGACCACAGATGTTCAGTCCCATAGTGCTCAGAGCCATTTCAACCATTTTTTCGTTTTGATAAGCGGGCAGTCGAAATAGCGCTTATAGTCAACAGATGGTAGCGCACTTGTAATATTTCTACACTGAGAACAATAGGTACTGTGAAATTTCTTAGTGAAAATTCCTTTTTGTATCAGGCCTAAAAGCAATGAAATTACGTAATGATTGTAATATACAGGGTGTAAGAAAAAAAGTATGGTAAAACTTTCAGGAAACGTTCCTCGCCCTTAGATGGAAAAAAAATATATAACATGGACATGGGTCTGTAAACAGTTTATTTCCGTGATTAAGCTCTGTTTCTGAAATTCTTCAACACACTAGTCTTTCGAACCATGCACGTAAATAATGTAACACTACATGCGAAACATTTTCCTAATGTCGAGCGTTGACTCACTGTTGAATATACAACTCGCAGCAATGTAACCGTTTTGGGAAATCAGCTGCTGATACTGCCTTCAAACGCTGTAGGTGGTACGGATACCACTCGTTCTCATGTAGCACTCTCCGGACAGTCAGATGGCAACTGAGCCGTGCACAGCTCGTGTTAATGCCATTTACCGTTTGTCATCTTCGATTACGGTGCTGCCGCCTCGTTTTCTTATTCCATTTACTGGCGTCACTAACTTCCTGCCTTACTTGCCCATGAGTGGCAGCAGCTGCGAGTATCGATAGTGCACTGTCGTACCATCTCTGCAGTGACCGATAGTATTTCCGGGTCGTCGTGTGGAGGCGGACCAGCTGTGCAGTCGGACACGGAGCAGCGGTCAGGGATGAAGGAGCATCGGACACGGAGCCGCAGTGAGGTGTGGACAGCCAGTATTTGCCGACCGCTGGCGACACACATGCAGTGCCCGACTGAAGAAGACTGGAGCGGGAACTACCGTTAATTGGTCGTTTGGTCGGTTGTCTCATCGGCCGATGTGTATTTGATCTTTTGACCGTTTCCGGGTGTGGGGAACTGGTCGGTTGCGGCAGAGCAGGTATTCCTCGCTGTGTTGATGCTGACTGGCACGGCGTATAGTTCGTCAGCTTGGTGTTGTTCTCCTTCTCTCTTTGAGTGTTTATTGTGCCTTGACTGTGTTTTATACGCCAAATGTTAAGACATAATCCTGCTGCTATCTTCGTCTGCACTGGTACTTTAGCTGTCGTACTGTTGGTCGTGTCGAACGGTACTGATTAGGTGGTCAGTTGGTTCGTCAGCCGTCCGTAGGTCGTGCTGCAAACAGATTGTTTAGCGTTACGCTTGGAAGTCTGTCTCACCTAAACTGTGGTTAGAATTCCTTACCAGGCCGACCCTTGGAACTTTCTGGGCACCGCTCCTGGTGTTTTACATAGTAATTTCCTTTTAGTCTTAAGTACTCTGTGTGGCCTTCAGCTGAGTTTTAGCTTACTAAAATTGTAAGTTTTTTTCCTTTAGGCCTTAAATCGTGAAATTGTTTTCTCCATGGTGTGTGGCCTTCAGCCGAGTTTTAAACTCTCTTAAACCAGCCTTATCAAATTGAAGTCTCTTCTTCCTAGGCCTTAAGCTGTAAAATTGTTTTGACATGGTGTGTGGCTTTAAGCCGCGTTTTAATCTCTTTTAAATTAAAATTTCAAAATTTTGGTCTTGCCCTTACGTCACAAGGTTGGTATTCTTTAGTACGTGGCCTTCAGCCGCGTTTAATCTCTCTTAAATTGAAAATTCAAAATTTCCTTTTGTCCTTAAGTCATAAGATTGTTATTCTCTGGTATGTGGCCTTCAGTCAGCCGAGTTTTAATCTCTCTCAAACTAAAAATTTTAAATCTTAGTCTTCCCTTAAGTCATAACATTGTTATTCTTTATTACCAGGCCTTGAGCCGAGTTTGCATGAAATGTTTTAAGCTAAGGCTCTCAGCCTATTAAATTGGAAGCCCTTCTTCCTAAGCTCTAAGCCGTTAAATTGTTTGGTTGATTTGCTGCCTTCAGCCGGATTTCAGACTATTTAGATTAACATCGAATATCTTTGTTTTGGCCTTAAGCCGTAACACTGTTTTTCTTAATGTGTGGCCTTCAGCCTACTATTATTGAAGTGAAAAAAATTTTTTTTGAAAGAAGTGGAACTTCCAGAAGAACTCCTGTACCTCAATTCCTTGCTTAGGCCTTGGGCATCGGATTTTCGCATTTAGCTTTCAGGCGATTTAAATCAAATCAAAGGAGCTCTTTCGTTAAAATCTTGAGAATTTATAATTCTTGCTTATGTTATTGTGTGTTTTAACTAATAAAATTTATATGTTGAGTGTAACTGACGGCAAGTTATTTTGGACCCTTTCCACAGATGTAACCTCACCCGCTCTTTTCAGCTAGTCCAGTGATTTCAGCAACATTTACGTCTTGCAGCTATAGTGCGCTCCGAATGCCGTGGCCGCTAGAAACGCAGTCGGCTGGGTAAGCGTGGAGAGAGCCGCAGTGGCGGGGCTCGCTCAGAGCTCTGTAAGGGAAATGCGAAGCGCTTGAGCGGAAGCGCCCTTCTAAACTAAAGCCTACACTCACAGTTTTGTCCAATATTAAGCAGTGTCCCTCCAGCTCGCACTTTCATGGCGACCAATCCAAAAGACGTGCCACACTTTTCTTTGGAATTCCACCGAAAATGCAGCGATTTATTTCCGCTTGGTTTGTTAACCATTTGTAACTTTCAGAGAAGAGTCATGAATGGGGAATTTTGAGTAAAACCTACACATTTTTTCGCTGGCTCTTTACTATTTGCTTCGTTTTTCTATTAGTCGCGCAACACCTAATATATGAGATAAAATATGTTTCTACGAGAAGAGCCCTGAAATACCTTTCAGTGATGCTGTGCTATGACTTTCTTTGGATCATTAATTTTGAACAAAACAAAATATATTATGTTCTTATTATTCTGGATCTGTATTTCTAGTAAAGGAATATTTTTTCGTTACTGTAACTAGATACACAGTTCAACATATCTTCCTTACTTTATGGTTATTGTAAAGGTTTATAAAAATTACTTCGCTATCAATACTGATGTTACAGTACGCAATGATGTTTCAACATCAAAATTTTGCAGTGGATTTTTGTTAACAGTAAAACACCAATAAGTACCACGACTAACACGAGAACATGAGACTATCGTCATAGAAAAAGATGTTTTTACTATAAGGATGGCCAGACCAGAACTACGCACAGCAAGATTTCTATAAGGTTATGAGGGTAAATTATCTTTTTGCACTGTTAATAATATATTATCAGCAGCTCGCGTCAACCTGTAAAACACATCATAAAATCTGCTGATCTGTTCTGCAATTCCGAAAGCTGAAACAAACAATTTTACTTCACTATTACCTGCCCGCTTCATTGCGGTATGATTGATTTCATTTAATGCGGTTTGAATGCCGCGGCTGCGGCTGGTTCGTTCGTAGCGCAGCTCTGCCCCACGAATAATATTTAAATAACTGAATATTTCTTAAAGGGATGGGATAAAATACCAGGCAAACTTATTACAAATAATAATGCAAGGTTTCACTAAGTAACTCTATTCAAAACATTTAAACAAATGAAGTTATTACACACCTTTCCCAAGCTGTGTCTAATGGCGTCCCTCTCACAATCTTGACAAAAGAATGCTACCCAATCGTACAATATCAAGTCACAAGCTCTTCCTACTCACGTAACTCCAAGAAGACGACAGATAAATTAATGTTCGTTCTGTACTATTTATAGTAGTCACATATTCTCATCTTTGTTTGATATTTAATAAGTATCGTCTGTGGCGGTTTGAGTACTCACCGACACAGATGTTATGTAAATAAAAAACAGTACATAACTCTATACAAGAACAAAACATGACACACAATGCTTTCTCTTTATTACATAATGTCTTTTGCTAAGAGACGTTACAATGCCCCCTGGCAATAATTGACTAACGTTAAGAATGTTCGGCAATATGCTACAACTAACGTCATTTCATTGTTTGTCACGTTATTTGGAATATTCACTATTCACTTGTTCGCTCTTTTGCACTATAATTTTAATTACACTCTTTATGGTTTTCTCACACTTTGCGAGGTGACCGCAAAACCTAGTCGCAGCGTCATTAAGTTTTCTGGCTCCCCCATTCGGGCTATGTGCGGTCATAAAACCTGGGAAAACTGCGCCATGGTCATCTCGCCTGGTTTGTCGTAATACGCAGTCTGATTGTTCATTAAAAACGGTCGGCATTATCAAATGTTCACAGATAACGAAGGTTATTTATGATAAAATGTTAAACTTTTAGTCCCCTTGTTAAAAATGTACCTTCTGCACTCTTTCACATTCGTGGTAATATTTGTGTTCTGTGTCACACTGAAAGTCAATCATTAAATAGTTTTACAGTGGTGTAATGAATTGTCTCTACACTTACTCACGACTAATGTTCTACCATGGTATGGCATTCGTGTCGGCTTGCTTCACTAATATGACGAAAACATACAACAGCTAACAAAACAATATTTTTAGTTTATACACAGTAAACCATAGAAAAAAATGTTTTTCACGTGATTTCGCGTCCAATAAATCATTTTCATGTTAGTACATTAATAGCGTCGTTGGTAATGTTCGGTTGAATGTCGACAATGTCGTACGGAGCGGGCAACGCGAAGCAATTATTGCCTAGCCTCGCTGGGGTCGACACCTGCTCGCCGTAACAGCGACGGCGTGTTGGGGTGGCGCCAAACCGTTCGCGACCGGCTGGCTGGCGGCACGACACCCGTCTCTGATTCTCCGCATGGCTCCCCATCACAACGTATGAAACATATATTCCACCACGGTGTACTGTCTTTAAGGATACAGATTATTAGCTGTGGGAGAAAATGCAACTTGGTTAAAAACGTTTATTGTTCAGTAAGCCGTCGTTTCGCTGGTTTGCACAGGATGTTTTGGCACGATAATGGGTTTCTTTTGGCTTCTCAAGTGAATCGCGTTGTGACACTGGTATTTAGGGTTCGTCACACGCACGTTGTACTACACACTTCCATTTGTTCTCACGGTCGATACGCTGCCCAGAGCGTCTCTCAACACGCGAAAATGTTTCGGTTCATACACACTAAATGTTTCCGTCGAGCGATGTTTGTTTGAATCGACTCCGAACGGATCACTAACTACCGTTTTTACACACAGTAAATTTATTGTTCGTTGAGCACTGCACTATGACAGTTAGTCACTCTACACTTGACTTATTCCGACGTATATATTGGTGCAGATACAACATTCATATTCTGTCCCTGCTACACTCAATATTCCGTCCATTCCTAGATTGTTTATGAACACAGTTTATTTTTAATGCATATCAACTGTTCTTAGCATAATCAATCTCATCTACATTGAGTCCATTGTGTTTACCATGTCATTACACACTTTTAATATTGTTACTAGGCATATATGGCTTTTTTAAAAATTATTTAAAGGTGTGTGATTTTTGGTACATAGTTTTTTTTTCTTTTTCGGTGTAGCTTGCCAGGTTATCACCCATCTAACAAACAGATTTTACCATGTGCATGACAGCTGGACTTGGGCATATTGCTCAATAAATACTTCATTTAGTACTAGTATTTTTTAATGATCTGTCCTACAGGACTACAGTGTAGTTTCCGCGTTGATTGACTTGATTCGCGTACCGCGTAATTAATGCTCAAGGACGTGTACCAAATACACAGGCTTCAATTGAAGCATCGATACATACAAAGCGTAGGTTACACGGGACGGGTTTGTCTTTGATTGAATTCTGCTCCAGTGTCGTTCTCAGATCGCTATTGGCAGTAACGTTACATCACATAATTGTTCCGTACTACAAAGTCTTTTTTTTCAGTAGAGACACTCTCTCAGGGTTCCTTAATTCTAACACAATTACACCTGTTACATTACTATATGAAAACTCATCATTAATTGTACTTACTACAAATAAAAAATTATTCAAGGAATTATTCATTACTTTGTCAACAAAAAGATTGCTCAGTGCTTGATGAGCATATAGTATTTTTAATGGCACTAATTTTCTGTAAACGAAATCTTCTGTTTGCCTGCTATTGCTCAGTCTATTGATTCTACTTTCATGCTATGCTTATCTATTAAATGTTTTTCATTCTCAAAAATTTTAATACACACTAATTCTTTCTTAAAGCTAACATCCTTATACTCTAAAATACAATTGAAACCGTCTTACTGCTACTATTTACATCTGATAGGTCATTGAATAAATAATTTTACACCTTTACGTGAATACAATCCTTTTATTTTCCCCGTCTGGGGGTGTGCTAACAAATAGCTACATTCGTGTGGCACCTTTATTACTTCAAAGGGCCCCGAATATACCAATTGACACTTACTATTTTGCTTTAGGGTGGCTGAGGATTTGGGGTGGTTGCGAATAAGCACCATGTCCCCTACATTGTATTTCTGTTTGTTAGTTACACCTCGGTCGTACTTCTTTTTTCCCTTTGTGGCACAGCTGGTTAAGTTGTCCATACCTTTTTTTATCTTTTCCTCTCTTGTTTCTGCCCTGGCTGATAGTCTCGGGAGAGGCGTGAGCCATTCACTCTGTGTTTCATCAACCCCTTTCAATATCTCTACTGGTGGGTATCCCGTACTTGAGTGGGGTGTTAAATTGTGTATTACTACAAATTTAGGTACCAACTCAGGCCATTTTGTGTGTCGGTTTCCAATGTAAATTCTAAGGTTCAAATGGTTCTGAGCACTATGGGACTCAACTTCTGTGGTCATCAGTCCCCCAGAACTTAGAACTACTTAAACCTAACTAACCTAAGGACATCACACGCATCCATGCCCGAGGCAGGATTCGAACCTGCGACCGTAGCAGTCGCACGGTAAATTCTAAGGAACTCATTCAATTCTCTGAATGTTCTTTCGACTAAACTTACTTCTGGATGGAACCGGGATACCAGAATATGCTGTATACCTTGTTCCTGTAGATAATTTTTCCAAGTGCGACCCGTGAAATAAGTGGCATTGTCAGTTGTTATGACTTCAGGTTTCCCCACTTGAGGCAAGTATTCTTGTTTGATCCGTCTGACTATGGTTTTGGCAGTAGCTGATTTTATACAATAAATTTCCAAGTATTTGGAAAAAATATCGTACACAGCCAGTAAATATTTCATACCTCCCCTGGCCATGGGATATGGACCTGCTACGTCCAAAGATACAAATTGAAACGGCCAGAGTGGAACTATGGGATGAAGTTCAAATTTTGTGGACCTATTATAGTGTTTTGCTTTCTGGCATATAACGCAAGTCCGAACTGTTACTTGAATTTGGTGTTTCATTCAGGGAAACTAGCAGTATCTCACAATGAGTTCTGCGCACTTCCCGATCCCTGCATGGCTCCATGACAAGTGCGTGTGACATATTATGACTTTGACGGACTGGTTAGGTATGCATACTGCCCAGGAGTCTTCTTTCGTGCTAAGTTTATGGTACAAAAGATTGTCCACAATTTTAAAACCTTGCTCATCTCTATTGTTGGCACCATTTTCAATATTACTAATGATTTTTGCCCACATCGGATCTGATCTCTGTAGTTCGGACCAATTTTTTACACATATATAGAAAATCATTCCTGTACGTATAGTCTCGTACTAAAAGCACTTTATACTCGGCTGATTGTTTAGCATTTCTGCTAACTCCGGTAATCCTACCGGCAGTCACGACAAAGCATCCGCTACTATGTTATCTTGGCCTTTTATATACATAATCTTTATTCGGTATTCTTGTAACGTAAGCATCCATCTCCTCAGTCGGATATGGAATAGCTTGCATGACATCAAAAAACTTAACGCCTGGTGGTCACTATACACTTTAATCTCATTCCCATACAGCTAGTAATTAAACTTTTCACAGCCCAGACTACGGCGAGCGCTTCCAGTTCGGTTGCCGAGTAGGCTCTCTCGCAGCTAGTTAGAGTCCTGCTGGCAAAGCCGATAATCTTTATTGTTGCTGGGTCGTTGCCTTCCTCCCACTGGAACAGGCACGCTCCCAAGCCATAGGAACACGAGTCCGTCGCAACACAAAAATTTTTTGGTAGGTCCGGGTGCTGCAAAATATTTGCGTTCAGTAGGGCGGTTTTCATTGCTTCAAAAGCTTGCTGTCATTTGTCAGTCCAAACCCACTGCACATTTTTTCGCAGTAGATTTAACAATGACTCGTCATTTAACAACTGATTAGTTACAAACCTCCTGAAAAAAGACGCAAGTCCAATGAACGCTTTCAATTGTCTCTTAGTTCGGGGGCTCGGAAATTCTCGGATCGCTTCTAGTTTTTTGTTGTCTGGGCTGATATCAAGCGGCATGATAAGGTGTACTAGAAATTAAATTTTATTGCGTCCGAATTTTGTCTTTTCTAAATTTGCTGTCACACCTGCCTGTTTAAATTTCTCTAATACTCTATGTAGCAATTCAATATGTTCGTCCCAAGTAGCAGCAGCAGCTACCAGATCATCAACACATACCGTGATTTTTTCTAACAAGTCTGGACCCAGTACCGTGTCTAGAGCAGTAATAAATACTCCAGCACTACCATTCAGCCCGAAGGGAAGTACCTTGAATTGGTAACTTCGCCTTCCGAATATGAAGGCTGTGTACTTCCTTGATTCTGGCGTAAGTGGGATTTGCCAGTACAAACTTTTAAGATCGACCGAGGTCAAGTACTGCATCCGTGGAATTTTTGTATCCGCTCATCTAAATTTTCTGGACGAGTTCTGACAGGTATAATAATTTTATTGATGTCCCGTGCATCTAATACAAGCCGGATTTTTCCTATGGCTTTTACCACTGCTTCGAGAGGACTACTGTATGGAGAGAGAGAGAGGGCTCAATGATATCCCACTCTAACATCTTCCGAATCTCTTTAGCCACAACTTCCCTCCTGGACCAAGGGATGGAGTAACCTGCGCGACAGTACGTTTTGTGTGTCATCACCTCTATGTGATAGTGGTACCCCTTGATTATTCCTGGTCGGTCGGTAAATTCAAAATTTCTATCTTCCATACTAGGATAATAGAGATCTCCCACATGTGAATAATCATCGAGGTGTAGTACCCAGGGGTTCCTACATTTGATATTAACTCGGTTGCAACATGTCACAAGTACCTCCTTCGATTTCATCATAGGCAACTCAATCCTCCTACCTTTATTAACTATGCTTAGTTTTCGCGAGGAGAGGTCGATCACTGCGTCCCTCTCACGGAGAAACTCTACTCCCAGAATGCAGGCCACCTTTAACCCTTTAACAATGAGGAACGAGCTCAGTATGGCTTCACCCTCCTTACAAATCTCCACCTGCACCTGGTGCTTAACTAATTGGCTCGGGTGCACTTATAGCTCCAGACACCTTGCAATTATTAACCGGGAAAGTCGGTATGCTACGTCCCTTCCCCAGCGTTTAAACAATTCTGTACTCATTACACTCACTGAGGCACCTGTGTCGATGGTTATATTCACTGCAACATCATTGATTTTCGCTTCTATTATGACTTACACATTTTCGTTGCTATCTTTATTACATTTACCCATTCATCTTTATTACATTTATGCGGTTCGGTCAGCAGATCTTTATCCATACTGATACCGTCTTTGTGTCGCAGCATATGTATTCCAGGCATATTATTGTCATTTGTGTTGCTCTCACTCCACCCCTCGGGCAGCGACGGAGAGCATATCGTCGCTGATTCTAATTTGTTGGATGGCTTGCTTGCGAGGTACTTGGACGGCTATCGTCCGCGACCTCTACTATGTGTACGTTTTGATTTGTAGACCGTCACGACTGCGCAATAGGCGCGTTTTGCAGTGGTGGTCTGTTGTTATCGTACCGGTCATTACCTTGCCGTTCTGGGATTGGTCGCTGATTCTGATTCAAATTGCGATTACTGTCGCTGTAATTGCTATGCCACTTACCTCGCGTATTTTTCCAGCGGTTGGTCCCTGGCAGTCCGGAATCTTACCGGTCGTCAAATCGACGCCTTTTATTATGGAACAGCTGCCCATACCCGTTCTGACTTCTACCATTATTATCATTTTGTGAGTGCTCTTGCCGCTTGTTACCGCCCCCACCATTTCCATGGTTGTGGTTTTGTGCACTATTATTGCTGTCATGTTTACACCCTTATCCATTGTTCCGTGAGTGATCACACGCTGCCTTTGCATCTTCCTGGATTAAGTCTATTGAATCTAGAACAGACAGGAAATGTTCCATGTCGCTCTGGTACGTGTATTAGTTTCTCTATGAATGGGTAAATGTGGTTTTAGGAGTCTTATTATTTCTCTTGGTGAGATAGGCTCATCCCAGTAGCGCGTCTTGTTTATATACTTCTCGAAATACCGTCTCAGATTCCCAAGACGGAGTGAGTACGGTTCGTGATTGTATACTTCTTTTCTTAGCCGCTCTTGTATATAAGGCGACCAGTATTTCGATATAAACGCCCTTTCGAACTGTTCATACGTCATGCAGCTGTCTGCTACTTCCGTAGCCCACAACGCTGCATCACCCTGAATGTATGACATTACGTATTGAATTTTCTGTGCTTCGTTCCACACACTAGGCAAGATAATTTTAAAGCTTTTTATGAATACTACTGGGTGTACTGACTTCCGTTCAGTAGTAAACGTTTGAAACTGCCTATTTTTTATCAAACTTTCTTCAACCGATATTTTTGGACTATACTGGTTTGCTCCTGGGACATAGGCTGTGTGCTCCGAACCGAAGCTACAGCTCTTCGCATTATCGCCTAAAGATTCACCATTGTTGCGTCGTGTATAAGTTTGTGCGTTGCCAAAAACATTGGCTGTTGGCGACATAGTTTCATGTTCAAGATGTCTGATGCTCTGTGCTAAACCCTTTTCCAAGTCGGATATCCGTTTGCTAATATTCACTTGCCACTGCGGAATATCCTCACTGAGTATTTGTTTGATAGTTTGTACGTCGTTCTGTACTTAACTATTTACTGCGGTACTGAACGATTCGGAATCTCTATTTGTCATGGCTGCTTGTACCTTAGAATTAATATTTTTGTCGATCTCGCTCTCCTTTGCTTATAGCCAAGAGTTGAATTCGGTTTGAAGTTTAGTCGCTTGTTCGTTCCAGTTCTGTTCTACAAGCTGTGTGGAATCTATTTCTAGCTTTTCTAATTGGTTGGCCAATACACCTATCTCGTCTACTATGTTAGTGTTTGCTACTTGCAGGTTGTTGACCTGTACAGTCAACTCCTGCACGGCCTTAGGTATTGACTCATAATTCTGTTTCATACAGGCAATCTCTTTTCTCTTTTCTAACGATTGCACAAGTTGCTTATCCCGCTCAGCTTGCTGGCGATCCCGCTCAGCCTGCTGGGCAAGAAACTTTTTCTCTAGCTGGCGATCTCTCTCAGCGTGCTGTGCGAGAAGGATCTCAATTTTTTCGTCCTTTTCAGCTTGTTGTTGCGCAAATTTTGACTGGTAATCCAGCACGCGCCCTAATATTGCCTGAAGTGAATACCCACCAGGCAGATTACCACTCTCTGGTTCCTCCTTTCCTGAGGGTGGTACAATTTCTTTATCTACATCTCCTCGTGCACTGGTGGGCGGTGGCACCACTTCCTGTGACTCTGCCCCAACATTTTCGCATAGTATATCCTCAAAGAGAGTACTTGTGCTGCTTAATGCACCCGTTTCTACATTTCCTGCACTAACTAAAGGCTGTTCCTCAGTATCCATATTGCTCGGACGTTGACTACGCAATTTAACCATATTCATAAATTACCTACTCGAACACAGGATCTGACAGTTTTACCACATGCACATAAAATATGGTAATCTATCTACAATACACTGCACACTAAAAATTACTATCTACACTCAACTTCGCCCTGTCATAAATACTAACGTCAAACTACGCACACCACAAGCGATAGGAGATCACTTCACTGGAGTTAAGCTTCTACAAACAGGACAACTGCACTGTAGTCTTACCTTTAGTTTATCTGATTTCGGGGTTCGGCTGCCCCCGGATTACGCAGTCGTTACAGTTTCTCAGTACTATCAGGATCTTTATCTCTGACTCGCTTGCAGTGGTGCGTTTTTTCATGAAAGAATTTTTGTACATTCATTAATACATGGCATTAATCATGAGGTACATACATACATTTATATATTTAAGACTGATTATGCCTTTGAGCGTTCAGTCTGGAGCATAGCGCCCTTATAAAATTCCTCCATGTTCCCCTATTCAGTGCTAACATTGGTGCCTCTTCTGATGTTAAACCTATTACTTCAAAATCATTCTTAACCGAATCCAGGTACCTTCTCCTTGGTCTGCCCCGACTCCTCCTACCCTCTACTGCTGAACCCATGAGTCTCTTGGGTAACCTTGCTTCTCCCATGAGTGTAACATGACCCTACCATCTAAGCCTGTTCGCCCTGACTGCTACATCTATAGAGTTCATTCCCAGTTTTTCTTTGATTTCCTCGTTGTGGACACCCTCCTGCCATTGTTCCCATCTACTAGTACCTGCAATCATCCTAGCTACTTTCATATCCGTAACCTCAACCTTGCTGATAAGGTAACCTGAATCCACCCAGCTTTCGCTCCCATACAACAAAGTGGGTCGAAAGATTGAACGGTGCACAGATAACTTAGTCTTGGTACTGACTTCCTTCTTGCAGAAGAGAGTAAATCGAAGCTGAGCGCTCACTGCATTGGCTTTGCTACACCTTGCTTCCAGTTCTTTCACTACGTTACCATCCTGTGAGAATATGCATCCCAAGTACTTGAAACCGTCCACCTGTTCTAACTTTGTTCCTCCTATTTGGCACTCAATCCGTTTATATTTCTTTCCCACTAACATTACTTTCGTTTTGGAGATGCTAATCTTCATACCATAGTCCTTACATTTCTGATCTAGCTCTGAAGTATTACTTTGCAAACTTTCAATCGAATCTGCCATCACAACTAAGTCATCCGCATATGCAAGACTGCTTATTTTGTTTTCACATATCTTAATCTCACCCAGCCAGTCTATTGTTTTCAACATAAGATCCATGAATAATAATGAACAATAGTGGAGACAGGATGCAGCCTTGTCTTACCCCTGAAACTACTCTGAACCATGAACTCAATTTACCGTCAACTCTAACTGCTGCCTGACTATCCATGCAAAGACCTTTAATTGCTTGCAAAAGTTTGCCTCCTATTCCATAATCTCGTAGAACAGACAATAACTTCCTCCTAGGAACAGGGTCATATACCTTTTCTAGATCTATAAAGCATAGATACAATTCCCTGTTCCACTCATAACACATCTCCATTATTTGCCGTAAGCTAAAGATCTGGTCCTGACAACCTCTAAGAGGCCTAAACCCACACTGATTTCCATCCAATTGGTCCTCAACAAATACTCGCAATTTCCTTTCAACAATACCTGAGAAGATTATACCCACAATGGTGATTAAAGAGATACCTCAGTAGTTGTTACAATCTTTTCTGTTTCCATGTTTAAAGATTGGTGTGATTACTGCTTTTGTCCAGTCTGATAGAATCTTTCCCGACTCCCAGGCCATTTCAATTATCCTGTGTAGCCATTTAAGATCTGCCATTCCGCTGTATTTGATAAGTTCTGACTTAATTTCATCCACCCCAGCTGCTTTATTGCACTGAAATCTATTGACCATTTTCTCCACTTCCTCAAATGTGATCCTATTTCCATCATCATTCCTATCCCATTCTACCTCGAAATCTGAAACATTACTGATCGTATTTTCACCTACATTGAGCAACTCTTCAAAATATTCCCTCCATCTGCCCAAGGCATCCACAGGATTCACCAGCAGTTTTCCTGAACTGTCCAAAATACTTGTCATTTCCTTCTTACTTCCCTTTCGAAGACTGCTAATTACTCTCCAGAATGGTTTTCCAGCAGCTTGACCTATAGTCTCCAACCTGTTTCCAAAGTCTTCCCAAGATTTCTTCTTGGATGCTGCAATTATCTGTTTGGCTTAGTTTCTTTCTTTCAACATAACTTTCTCTGTCTACTTGAGTTCTAGTATGTAGCCATTTTTGATACGCCTTCTTTTGCCTTTTACAGGCTTCCTTGACTGTGTCATTCCACCATGCTGTTTGCTTCATCCTAGTTTTACACACTACTGTTCCAAGACATTCTTTAGCCACTTCTAGTACTGTGTCCCTGTACCTTGTCCATTCCTTTTCCAATGACTGTAATTGACTACATTCAACTAACTGGTACCTTTCTGAGATCGCTGTCATGTACTTGTGCCTGATTTCCTTATCCTGAAGTTTCTCCACTCTTATGCTCCTACATATGGACCTGACCTCCTGCACTTTCGGTCTCACAATCCCAATTTCACTGCAGATTAAATAATGATCAGTGTCATCAAAGAATCCCCTGAATACACGTGTGTCTCTCACAGCCTTCCTGAATTCCTGATCTGTTATTATATAGTCAATGACAGAACTGGTTCCCCTGCTTCCCAAGTATACCGATGAATGTTCTTATGTTTAAAAAAGGAGTTTGTGATTACCAAGCCCATACTGGCACAGAAATCGAGGAGTTGTTTCCCGTTCCTGTTGGCCTCCATATCCTCTCCAAAGTTACCCTTAACCTTTTCATAACCTTCTGTTCTATTTCCAATCCTGGCATTAAAATCACCCATGAGCAGAACACTGTCCTTGTCCTTTACTCTAACAACTACATCACTGAGTGCCTCATGAAAACTATCCACTTTATCTTGATCTGTCTCTTCACAATGCGAATATACTGACACAATCCTGATTTTCTTGCTAGACACTGTCAAATCTATCCACATCAGTCGTTCGTTTACATAACTTATTGCAACTACGCTGGGTTCCATTTCTTTCCTGATGTAAAGCCCTACACCCCATTGTGCTATTCCTGCTTTGACTCCTGACAGGTAGACCTTATATTCTCCCACTTCCTCTTCTTTATCACCCCTTACCCGAATGTCACTAACAGCTACAACGTCCAGCCCCATCTTACTTGCAGCCTCTGCCAGCTCTACCTTCTTCCCTGAGTAGCCCCCATTGATATTAATAGCTCCCCATCTCATTACCATTTGTTTGCCAAGTCGTATCTTAGGTGTCCCTGGTTTGTCAGTTAGAGGTGGGACTCTGTCACCTCCAAAGGCATTTTTCTCTGATTGTGGCCAGCATCATATTTAAAGTACCAGGGAAGCAGGTTGCTAGCCTTACTTGCCCCGAGTCCCATTGGGTTTTACCCCTAACGGTTGAGGGACTAACCGGTTGATTTGGTAGTCTTTGCCGTATGAGCGCAAAGGTGACCACGACTCAGAATATGTCCGAGATGCCCAGCCTTCTTCCAAAGCAACTGGTATCCCGACTGTCAGGACCACTTACTTGGCCACTCGTACGTTGTCCGTGGATCATGAACTAGGACATGACTACAGGAACCCACACTATATATATATATATATATATATATATATATATATATATATATATAACAATAGACAACAATGAAAGAAAACACATAAAACAATTACTATTTTCGTGGCCACTGCAAATTCGGGCCACACGCTTAAGGGCAACAGTTTCGCTGGCTCTTTACTATTTGCTTTGTTCTACTATTACTCACGTAATAACTAATATATGAGATATAATATGTTGCTACGAGAAGAGCTCCGAAATACCTTTTAGTGATGCTGTGCTATGACTTTCTTTGGATCATTAATTTTCAACAAAACAAAATATATTATGTTCTTATTATTCTGGATCTGGATTTCTATTAAAGGAATATTTTTTCGTTACTGTAACTAGCTATAAAGTTCAACATATCTTCCTTACTTTATAGTTATTGAAAAGGTTAACGAAAATTACTTCGCTATCAATACTGATGTTACATACGCAATGATTGTTCAACATCAAAATTTTGCAGTGGATTTAGTAAAACACCAATAAGTACCATGACTAACACGAGAAAAGATGTTTTTACTATAAGGATGGCCAGACCAGAACTACGCACAGCAAGATTTCTTTTATGTTGTGAAGGTAAAATATCTTTTTGTACTGTTAATAATATATTATCAGCAGACCGCGTCAACCTATAAAACACACCATAAAATCTGCTGCTCTGCTCTGCAATTCCGAAAGCTGAAACAATTTTACTTCACTATTAACTGCCAGGTTCTTTGCGGTATGATTGATTTCATTTAATGCAGTTTGAATGCGTCGCGGAAGCTGCTCGTTCGTTCGTAGAGCAGCTCTGCACCACGAATAATATTTAAATACTGAAAATGTCTTAAAGGGATGGAATAAAATACCAGGCAAGCTTATTACAAATCATAATGCAAGGTTTCACTAAGTAACTCTATTCGAAACATTTAAACAAATGAAGTTATTACACACCTTTCCCAAGCTATGTCTAATGGCGTCCCTCTCACAATCTTGACAAAAGAATGCTACCCAAGCGTACAATATAACGTCACAGGCTCTTCCTACTCACGTCACTCCAAGAAGACGACAAGGAAATTAATGTTCGTTCTGTACTATTTATAGTAGTCACATATTCTCATCTTTGTTTGATATTTAATAAGTATCGTCTGTAGCGGTTTCCGTACTCGCCGACACAGATATTATGTAAATAAAAAAAACAGTACATAATTCTATACAAGAACAAAACATGTCACACAATGCTTTCTCTTTATTACATAATATGTCTTTTGCTAAGAGACGTTACAATTTCTGTTTTTGTCATGTTAAAATTTGCTTCTTTTCCCAAAACACAGTATGACCTCATGAACGTGTTGTGCTCATGCAATTGCGAGAGAATTCTGAAACAGTAGTTATCAAGTGTTGAATTGAAGTCAGCGTCTTATAAGAAAAGCGCATCCTCGGTACAAAATAAATGTGTAATGACTTCACGTACGTTGTTCCGAAACCCATAGCATTTCGCATTTCACATTACATTCTTTCGTCTGAAATCTGTAGTTAGTGGAATAACATGGTAGATAATGAAGTTTTGCATAATAACCATATGGAAAAATACTGTCCTCCTTGTGTGCTATCATTTGCCAAAATCAGATTTAGACATCCGAAACCATTTATGAAATATAGAGAATGTTGTGCATATTTCACTATGGCTATGTCGCTGGCGCAGTGCGATCGTAAATTAGTGCGCTATGTCAGATCACCGCCCATGAACCATGGACCCCGCCTTTGGTGGGGAGGTTTACGTGCCTCAGCAATATAGATAGCCGTACCATAGGTGCAACAACAATGGAGGGGTGTCTGTTGAGAGCCGAGACAAATGTGTGGTTTCTGAAGGTGGGCAGAGCCTTTTCAGTAGTTGCAGGGGCAAAAGTCTGGCTGATTGACTGATCTGGCCTTGTAACACTAACCAAAACGTCCTTGCTGTGCTGGTACTGCGAACGGCTGAAAGCAAGGGGAAACTACAGCCGTATTTTTTCCCGAGGGCATGCAGCTTTACTGAATGGTTAAATGATGATGGCGTCCTCTCGGGTAAAATAGTCCCCTATTTGGACCTCCGGGCGGGGAATACCCAAGAGTAATTTTTTACATTTTTATGCAGCGACAGCAACTGTTATTGTTTAGATATGAACATACACCCTACAGTTGCAGGTTAACTTTATCGTTTACCTAGGTTTCAACGTTAGTAATAACGTCTTCTTCAGAACCTGCAAAAAGTTAATATTATAAAGTGCTAGTAAATTATATTAGATATGGTCCTCCTACAGGATGCAACGTGTAGTACTTACATAAAATATTATTTAAATGTTTGCCTAAAACAAGCCATGGCCTAAATTATCACTAACTTTGAAACCTAGGTAAACGATAAAGTTAACCTGCAACTGTAGGCTGTATATTCTTATATAATATTCAAGAGGTCGTCGTTATCAGGAGAAAGAAAACTGGCGTTCTATGGATCGGAGATTGGAACGTCAGATCACTTAATCAGGCAACTAGGTTAGAAAATTTAAAAAGGGAAATGGATGGGTTAAAGGTAGATATAGTTGGAATTAGTTAAGTTCGGTGGCAGGAGAAACAAGACTTCTGGTCAGCTGAATAAAGGGTTAAAAATGCAAAATCAAATAGGGGTAATACATGAGTAGGTATAATAATGAATAAAAAACAGAGGCATGGGTAAACTCCTATGAACAGAATAGTGAACGCATTATTGTAGCCAAGATAGACTCGAAGCCCACGCCTACCACAGGAGTATAAGTATATATGCCAACTAGCTCCGCAGATGACGAAGAGATTGAAGAAATGTATGATGAGATAAAAGAAATTATTGAGATAGTGAAGGGGGACCAAAATTTAATAGTGATGGAGGATTGGAATTTGATAGTAGGAAAAGAAAGAGAAGGAAAAGTAGTAGGTGAATAATGAATGGGGGTAAGGAATGAAAGTGGAAGCCGCCTGGTAAAATTTTGCACAGGGCATAACTTAATTATAGCTAACAGTTTAAGGATCATGAAAGAATGTTGTATACATGGAAGAGGCCTGGACACACTGTAAGGTTTCAGATACATTATATAATGGTAATACAGAGCTTTAGGAACCAGGTTTTAAATTGTAAGACATTTCCAGGGACAGATGTGGAACTTGACCACAATCTATCGGTTCTGAACTGTAGATTAAAACTGAAGAAATAGCAAAAGGTAGGAATTTAAGAAAATGGGACCTGGATAAACTGAAAGAACGAGAGGTTTTACAGAATTTCAGACAGAGAATTAGGGAACAATTGACAAGAATTGGGGAAAGAAATACATTAGAAGAAGAATGAGTAGCTTTCAGAGACGAAATAGTGAAGGCATCAGAGGTTCAAGTAAGAAGTGGGCTAGGATTAATCCTTGGGTAACAGAAGATATATTGAATTTTATTGATGAAAGGAGAAAATATAAAAATGCAGTAAATGAAGCAGTCAAAAAGGAGTACAAACCTCTCAAAAATGAGATCGGCAGGACGTGAAAAATGGCGATTCATGGATGGTCAAAGGACAAATGTACAGATTTGGACGAATATGTCACTAGGGGTATGATAGATACTGCCTACAGGAAATATACGAGACCTTTAGAGAAAAGAGAACAACTTGTATGAATATTAAGAACTCGATTGGAAAACCAGTTGTAAGCAAAGAAGGAAAGGTAGAAAGGCGGAAGGAGTGTATAGAGGGTCCATACAAGAGCGATGTACTTGAGGGCAATGTTATGGAGATGAAAGAGAACGTAGATGAAGATGAAATGGGAGATATGATACTGCATGAAGAGTTTGACAGAGCACTGAAAGACCTAAATCGAAACAATGCCCTGGGAGTAGACAACCTTCCATTAGAACTACTGATAGTCTTGGGAGAGCCAGCCATAACAAAACTCTACCATCTGGTGAGAAGGATGTATGAGACATGCGAAATACCCTCTGGATTCAAGAATAATGTAATAATCCCAGTCCCAAATACATAAGGTGTTGACCGGTGTAAGAAGTACCCAACCACCAGTTTAATAAGTCACAGCCTGCAAAATACTAACAGGAATTCTTTACAGACGAACAGCAAAACTGGTAGAAGCCGACATCGGGGAAGATAACTTTGGATTCTGTAGAAATGTTGGAACCTGTGAGGCAATACTGACCCTACTACTTATCTTAGGAGATAGGTTAAGGGAAGGCAAACCTACGTTTCTAGCATTTGTAGACTTACGGAAAGCTTTTGACAACGTTGACTGGAACACTCTCTTACAAATTCTGAAGGTGGCAGGGGTCTCAAACAGCAAGCGAAAAGCTATTTACAATTTGTACAGAAACCAGATGGCAGTTATAAGAGTCGACGATCATGAAAGGGAAGCAGTGGTTGGGAAGGGAATGAGACATGGTTGCAACCTATTCCCGATGTTATTCAAACTATGTATTGAGCAAGCGGTAAAGTAAACAAAAGAAAGATTTGTAGTAAGAATTAAAATACATTGAGAAGAAATAAAAACTTTGAGGTTTGGCGATGATACTGGCGGAGACAGCAAAGGACCAGGAGAAGCTGTTGACCAGAATGGACACCGTCTTGAAAGTAGGATATAAGATGAACATCAACAAAAGCAGTACAAGTATAATGGTATGAAGTCGAATTAAATCAGGTGATTCAGAGGGAATTAGGTTAAGAAATGAGACACTTAAAGTAGTAAAGGAGTTTTGCTATTTGGGGAGAAAAATAACTGATGATGGTCAAAGTAGAGAGGATATAAAATGTAGACTGGCTATAGTAAGGAAAACGTTTGTGAAGAAGAGAAGTTTGATAATATCGAATATAGATTTAAGTGTCAGGAAGTCTTTTCTAAATGTGTTTGTATGGAGTGTAGCCATGTATGGAAGTGAAACATGGACAGTTAATAGTTTACACAAGAAGAGAAGAGACGCGTTTCAAATGTGGTAAGAGGAGAATGCTGAAGATAAAAGGGTAGATCATGTAACTAATGAGGAGGTACTGAATAGAATTGGGGACAAGATGAGTTTGTGGCACAACTTGGTTAGAACAAGGGATCGCTTGGTAGGACACATTCTGAGGCATCAGGGGATCACCAATTTAGCACTGGTGGACAGTGTGGAGGATGAAAATCGTAGCGGGAGACCAAGAGATGAATACGCTAAGCAGATTCAGAAGGATGTAGTTCTACCCCCAGGTACTTGGAAGTGAAGATGCTTGCTCAGGATAGACTAGCATGGAGAACTGCATCAAACCAGTCTCTGGACTGAAGACCGCAAGAGCAGCAAGGTGTCGGACCAATTTTCCTCGAGATGGGTGACAGATAGAGACCTTCAACCAAGTCTAAAGAAAAATTCAATATGTCAGCTAAATTTCATGCGCCTCACTATATTGTGTAACATAAAACAGTCGCAAAGTCTTAACGGCCCCTATTTTTCATTACAAACTTCTTTGATTTTCGCGCAGTGTCTTATTCCCGAGGAAATATCAAAATGAATATAACTATTAACGAAATTATGGACACATCATAATGAACCTGACGTATAAAATAACGAATTGTTTGTGTAAAATCATTTCAGAAAGAATGCAGTGCATGCGCGTCGATTCTGTCATCGCCGACATTTCGAAAACTGGTGTCGATGGTTCAGCAATTAAATGAAATATACAGAATGAGATTTTCACTCTGCAGCGGAGCGTGCGCTGATATGAAACTTCCTGGCAGATTAAAACTGTGTGCCCGACCGAGACTCGAACTCGGGACCTTTGCCTTTCGCGGGCAAGTGCTCTACCATCTCTTTTTTTTTTTTTTTGTTTCAATGTCGTATGAAAAAATCGATAGACGAACGTGTACTAGATGCTAGGTGCTTTGAGAAACAAGGTTTCATCATGAAGATAGTAACTGTTCTCGAAGCTTCCCTAGAATAAATGGTAATTAATTGAAACCCTCAGCTGCCGGTGTTGTTGCATAGTTCGATGGGGACAGCTGAAAATGTATGCCCTGACCGGGACTCGAACCCAGGATCTCCTGCTTACATGGTAGACGCTCTATCCATCTTTTTTTTTACTACCCCTTTTTTAATACTTTTTTTAATAATTTCCCTTAAAAAGCCCCTGAGGAAAATTGAACTAAAAAAACCCTAAGTGCCACCGCCACTTTTCATCCTATAACAAAAAATCTGATCCACTTCAGGCGTTGGCTCCTGAGTAAACCCATCCCAGAGAGCTGCCTATATATCAGGGGAAATATGGGAAATCAAGGTTAGGGCTATCCTTTGCCACTTTTTTTGTTTTGTTTACATGGTTACATTTAGGGAACGTGTACAAATGAGAATTCTGGTAACTAAGTGTTACAAGTAAGTGTTACAACAACAAAGGTGGCATAAGGGAGTAATCCAGAAATAAAAACATAAATCACTGATGTAATTCCAACTAAAAGGTTCTTCAATAATGTAACTGGTTCCACTTGGAGCCTAGTCATCGTTATCTGATATCTCCAATTGCGCCTTTGAAGGGCATCTGCAACGGAGGCATTCAGCGTCGCTAGTGCCTAAAGGAAAACAGCATCCTTGCAGCAGCTTGTCTCTTCCTTCGCTCATGACTGACAAGGCAGAACGTTCAGCCGTTTGTGTGATGCGGCACAGAACATTAACCGCAGCTCGGCACTCCCCAGCTGAGTGGGGGGTTAACGAAAACGCTGCGTAAACAATTTGCGAAGATCGTACAGTATTTCGGTGTGCGTTCGAGGGCATTGTGAGTATTTTGCAGGAACCACCAGTAATCAAGCTGCTCTTTCTCTCCGTCGCTAAAGATATAGGCGACGGTAAGTCCTTTGAACTATGTAAGCGCATGATATTTTGCAGCCGGAAAGTAAGTTCCATCGGGACAGAGTAGGGTCTGAGGGTCAATCATATCATGTGTCACCCGGAGGTAACAAGCCAATATCTTCTGTGTTAGTCGCCAAACTCCGGACGATGATGCGCAAGTAAAACGATGTTCATCAGTATCCAAAAGATGACAATCTGGGCAATAAGGGGAGTCTGCCAGTCCAATGGTGTGAAGTCGCTGTAGTGTGGCATATTTTTTGTTGGCGATCTGATACCACTTCGAACGCACCGTGGAGGACAGAAAGTTGTGGTGTATCGTTTTCCACACTCTTGGCCAGTGAACCGTAGGGTACTTGTTTTCCACCACGTTATGGGGAACAGCACGCAGAAGGTTGGTATAAAAATATTTCGCCTTTGGTGGACGCGTGGCGGAGAGGTTGGAGTTGACATAGCTGTAATCAAGAATGAAGGTCGACACATGGGAGAGCTGTGGTGCCACGTGCGCAACCGACACCGGCGGGACGTTAGAGACTGGCATCAGAACCTGTAGTAAACGACCCGTGAGAGAGGTATACTGACTTTTCCATCGTTTCCTCATGTTGCTCATGTAAAGGATAGCTGCTCTCGCCCTGACGTTGACCAATCCCAGCCCTCCTTTGTGCACTGGGAGGGTAAGAGTGTCGTATCGTACTTTAAAGATATGACCTGCGGAAACGTAGTAACTGAAGGCCGCCTGAAACCGGCGACCTATCTGCATCGGTAGTGGGAGGACCTGTGCCACGTGGTTGAGTTTTGATGCCACGTAGAGGTTCAGGTATTCAACACGTTGTAGCTGATTCAAGTCCCGGAGCAGGTTCTGTCGCACCATTGCGCGTATGATCTGTAATACCCGTCGGTAGTTTGCTGCACTGTTTTACGTATATCTTTCTTGAACGTGATTCCCAAATATCGCAGATCAGAAACTGGTGGGAGGGGAGCGAGGGCTTCCGGTCCGAGACCACGCCCATATCCAACGCCGCCGACTTGTTGATGTTCAGAAGACTGCCTGCGGCCTGTCCGTATCGCTCAATCCAGGTTAGTACGCTTTGAACTTCGTCATTGGAACGAACCAGCAGTAGCAGGTCGTCAGCGTATGTCCTATAGCGAAAGGTGACGTCCCGCAGCGTGATGATAGGCGGTGGTTAAGGCCCCCTAGGAGTGGCTCGAGTGCGATGGCATAAAGGTAGGTAGAAAGGGGACAACCCTGTCGTAGAGACCTCTTAATGGGTACTGGTCCTACCGTCCTTCCATTGACCTGGACGTGTGAGCTGGCTGCGGTCCAAAGACGCCGTAGGGTGTCGCTGAGGCCCGGGGGAAATCCCATGCAGTCCATCACTCGTAGGAGGAAGTTGTGGTGCACTCTATCAAAGGCGCGGTTGAAATCTACGGAGACGATCGCCGCTCTCAGACGGCACGCAGAAGCGATTGATATTAAGTCCCTGCAGTCACCGGTGGCCATGTGTATGTTGGCTTCTCCCCCCTGCGACGTCTGTTCTGGAGCGAGGATCATCGGCAAAGTCGTCTTAATACGGCTCGCCATAATCCTGGTGAAAATCTTGTAATCGGCATTCAGCATTGTAAGCGGCCGATAGTCGTTAATCGATAGCCCTCCACCTGGCTTGTGTACCGGTATAAGAAGACCTTCTACAAACGCTGGCGGCACAACACAGTCTGGAGACATTAGTTCGCGGAACATTATAACCCAGCGAGGCATCATGACGTCAGGGAAAGTCCGGTAGATTTCGATGGGCAATCCATCAGGTCCAGGAGACTTATTGACAGCACCTTTGCCCACGGCGTCTTCGACTTCTTCGAGTGAGATTTCCTCTGTTAGTACATTCACGGTAGCCTCGTCGATAGTACGTGTTACCTGCTGTAACACTTCAGTAGTGGCCTCGTCATCGATGATTCTTTCCTTGTAAAGATGGCGAAAATGATCCTCCACCGCCTTTACTATGGTTGCTTTGGTCGTACATAAGCGACCGTCGTGTTTCCTGAGTTGTGTGATTAAATGTTGACGTTGTCGGCGCTTATCCGCCACAACGTGGTGCATAGTGGGTTCCTCTGCAAACGTTCGGTCGTGCCGTCGCGAGCGGACGACTGCACCTTCTAGTCGGCGCTTCGTCAATGACAGTATGTGAGCCTTGATTCTGCTTTGATCATGTTGTCTCTCCGGGGAAGGGGGTAAGGCGTCGAGGTCCCTGAGTGCCGCGTAGTAAAAATAGAGGGTCTGTCGATGCCACGCAGTCACGTCCTTGCCATATTGCATAAGTGTCCTACGGATTGCTGGTTTGGCACAGAGGAGCCACCACTCCAGGGTCGAGGTGTATCGTGGGTGGCGGCGTTCACAGTCAGCCCACGTTGCTGCAACTTGCCGACGGCAGTCCAGGTCCTGAAGAAGAGTTATGTTGAGCTTCCCAAAGCCATTGCTGCGCCAGACTTGTTGGGGGCGTAGGTGTATAGTGCAGATATAGGCACTGTGATCAGAATAGGCTTGTGTGAGATCTTGTGACACAAATATGCGGTCGAGTCGGCTGGCCGAATGACTGGTAAGATGAGTGTGGCCAGAGCGGTTACGGTGGACTTTTTCCCACGTGTCGCACAAGTGAAGTTCTTGGATCGTCGCACCCAGTTCCGGACAAGGCATGTAATGTGGGATTTGGTCCTTGGGGTGAAGTACACAATTAAAATCGCCGGCGAAGACACTGTGGTCGTATCGTCCAAGGAAAAGGGGAGCGACATCTGTGGAGTAGAATCTGGCGCGGTCGTGACGTCTTGTGGTACCCGACGGCGCGTAAACATTAATGAATCGGGTGTTGAGTGCCGTAAATGCTATCCCTCGCGCGGAGGGAAGAAACGTGATGTCGGTAACTTCAGTACCTTCACGCACTAATATTGCCACTCCGGTATCTGCAGGGCTACCGGGCGTCACATGTGTGGTGTAAAAGTGCGGGAGTGCAGTCGTTTTCACTTCTTGTAGGAAAGCAAAGTCAACCCCCATGGCTCGTATGGTTTCTTTCAAAAGTTGGATCTTGACAGGAGAATTGATCATGTTGATATTCATTGTCGCCAGGCGGTAAGCCTGGCAACGAGTTGTTTGGGCGAGGATATCCATGGTGAAGGTGGAGAGAAGCGAACATCGGAAGTGATGTCACCCCCCGCCGAACGCGGTGCTCCTTGTGCTGCTTATGCTGCATGATCCGGCAGCGCCTCAGCTGGCCGCGGGTCGAGATCTTGTGTCTCGACGTCCTCGGCCCACGAAGTGGGCGCGGATGTCTGTTCATGGTCCATAGCCTCGGAATGTTTGATAGTAAGGGACCGGGCGACTTCGCTGCCTGCACTGGTACCTTCCCGCTGCTCACTGTTTCTGTCAATGGGCTGATGGTCGAAAGCTGCATGTTTTTCTGTCTGTTCTGCTAGGCTGGAGTCAGTGGAAACAGCTTCAGCTTCGCGGCTGGCTTCTTGAGTGGACAGTCGTTCTTCTCCGGCCGAATGCGAACCGCTGTGTTCCGACACGGTCCGACGACGCCGCTTCCGGCGTTTCGGTGATCGCTGTTTCCGTACGTGGCCTTCATTGTCAGAAGACGGCACTGACTCATGCTCCGCCGGAACAAACGCTTCGGTCGGTACAATAAGAGAATCAATTGCCATCTTACTGGCGTCAATGTCTGTCGCGTTCGGTAGCTCCAGAGTCGCAGTACTATTTTCCACCACTGGCCAGGTCGGCGGACCATCCAGGTCTTTGTCCGTGGAAAGTGATTCTTGTGATTCTTGTACCGCTGAAGCGGTCGGCCGTGTCTGTTGTGTGGAGAACGTCGTGAGCGCCGCCGCTTAAGTAACGGGTAGAATAGTCTTCGCCGCTGGTGGTGCAACGTCCTTCGGTGGGAGTTGTGTGATCCGACGCTGGAGGCACTCGGAACGAAGGTGAACTTCCTTACCGCATCCGGAACACGTCTTCGGTTGGCCGTCATAAATAACTATGGCCCGACATCCACCTATCTGTAGATAGGATTGCACGTGTCGTTGGAGATCTATGCGCACTTGGCGTACTCCATTGAGTACTGGATACGTCTTAAACTGGGTCCATTTTTCAGCCACATGTTCGTGTACCGTGCCGTAGGGGCGGAGCTCCGCTACAACTTCTGCCGCGGGAGTTCAAACGGAAGTTCGAAGATGCGTATAGTCCGCAGTCCCATTGCGGCATGGCCGACCTCGACGTTGCCAACATTGCCATCTGCGTGGCAGAAGCGGAGTTCTTGTTTCATCTCTCGGAGCTCCTTGTCGCAAGTAGTTCGTTTATGAGCTTTGCATAGACCGTGCTACTGACGATCGAAAAGTGAATGACGACAATGTCGGCAGCCGCCATCTTGGCTTCCTCTTTTAAAAAACGTTCGACTTCGAGGGCCTTTGGTCGGGTAAAGTCGTTCCGAAATGTGAATTTTAAGGTTGATCTTCTGTATTGGTTTGCCATGGTCTTGTAGCGCTACGGCGTCACGTTAGTGTCGGCCGAAGAAAGTAAACAAGGCGCGCGGGCCCACTCTGCCAGCGGAGAGCACACACCGCACGTCTGCTTCGCTCGGCTGCGAGAGCCGCACTGCTCCTATGTGAGCTACCGAAGCACGACTCACGCCCGGTACTCACAGCTCTACTTTTGCCAGTATCCGTCTCCTACCTTCCAAACTTTACAGAAGCTCTCCTGCGAACCTTGCAGAACTAGCACTCCTGAAAGAAAGGATATTGCGGAGACATGGCTTAGCCACAGCCTGGGGGATGTTTCCAGAATGAGATTTTCACTCTGCAGCGGAGTGTGCGCTGATATGAAACTTCCTGGCAGATTAAAACTGTGTGCCCGACCGAGACTCGAACTCGGGACCTTTGCCTTTCGCGGGCAAGTGCTCTACCGTCTGAGCTACCGAAGCACGACTCACGCCCGGTACTCACAGCTTTACTTCTGCCAGTATCCGTCTCCTACCTTCCAAAATTTACAGAAGCTCTCCTGCGAACCTTGCAGAACTAGCACTCCTGAAAGAAAGGATATTGCGGAGACATGGCTTAGCCACAGCCTGGGGGATGTTTCCAGAATGAGATTTTCACTCTGCAGCGGAGTGTGCGCTGATATGAAACTTCCTGGCAGATTAAAACTGTGTGCCCGACCGAGACTCGAACTCGGGACCTTTGCCTTTCGCGGGCAAGTGCTCTACCATCTTTTTTTTTTTTTTTTTTTTATTATCAGATTGACTTGGTATATTTCACGAGAATTCAGACAACCATAGTCAAATCATCATTTAATATTAGCTGCAAAAAGAAAATCAACAAATTAGGTGAAACACAAATAAAACATTTCTTCTGAAGGGGAAGACCAACCCGTTACCCCACCCGTATGAATTTTGGGTGTATATATTTACATGCAAAAGAGAGAGAGAAAAAAAATTACGAAAAAATACAACAAGGGAGGGGACTCGAGCTCAGGGAAGAAACAGGAATCACAGGGGAACTTAACCAACACCTTGACGGTTAAACACAAGAAAAAGCATATTCGCAAAAAGCGTTCGGTATTGTGGTAACCGCTGCCATTTCCAATGCGCAGTTGACAAATAATGGTGAAAAACGCGGGGATCTGGGTCATTACCGCCTTCAATGACGTAATGGACATAGTAACCCAAGAGCCAGACAATCGTGTTCGTTTTCGTCTGAGGAAAATAAGAGATGTCCGGATGTAAGAAGATGTCGTCTGGGAATGCGGTTTCAGGCCCTCTAGTAAGAAAAGCTAATTGACGGCGGACCCAGAGCCAATGATCTCGTCCGCAAGCAACTAGCCTGTGAAGTAAGGTGTCAGTTTGATGACATTCCTCACACTGATCAGTCGGACGAATTCCAATACGAAAAAGACGATCACCGGTAGGTATCACACGGTGAATGACCTTATACCACGTTGAAACAATCTCCATCGGCAAAATGGGAAGACTAAGATGAGACCAGACCGTTTTCCATGACGTTGACGGGGAAGCAAGTTCAACAGAAGAAGGGAAACATGCTGTACCCCAACGGATTTGTAGCATGTTGGTAGTAATATGCGTCATAGAAAGTATATCAGCACCCAGAATACCGACAAGTACAAAGTATTCACGAATGTGCCGCAATTTAGGATTAATCCGTCCAACATCAACAGGAGGGGTCAGACTGGCCGGCCGGAGGCGGGAAAGTAAACGAGAGGTGACTGAATGCGGAGCCCGCGTACAGGTGAAAACATTGCGGCGGGCAAATAAGATGGACGTCTTCACTTTGATATCTGAAAGACCCAATCCTCCAAGCTTCCGAGGCCTGGCCACAACTTCATACCGGACACGGAAGACATGGCGGCGCCACAGAAATCGACTAGACAGCTGTTTCAGCCTGCGGGCCATCATCGCGGGAAGCGGGAAGACCTGCGCAACGTAGTATATTTTACTGAAGACATAGGTCTCTAAAACCCGTGCTTTGTGAAGGAGGCTAAGGGAACGGCGGTCATGTTCAAGGATCGCCCCGTGAACACGACTCGTAACCTCACGCCAATTTAGTGCCGCCATTTTGATCGGATTACGATCCACTATGATCCCCAAGGTCTTATGGCGATCGACAACCGTCGCCCAAGGAATGACGACATGATCAAAGCCTCTCAACGGCAGGAACGTGCATTTGCGATCATTAATGCGAGCACCAGCAAGACCACAAAATGAATCCAAGGTATCCTTAAGCCGCGGTATGTCCTCGGCATGTCGTACTAAAACCATGACGTCATCGGCGTATGCACGGACTGCAAAAATTTCCCCCAATATATTCCAGCCACGTAAGTGCATGGTGAGATGGCGAAGTAAGGGCTCTAAGGATAGAACAAAAAGTGACATGGGTAAGGGGCTTCCCTGGGGTAACCCCCGTCTGATCGATATCCGGGGGATAGGGTGACCGTTCACAATCACCGAGACACTGATACCGGTAAAAAGATTAGTTAAGACTTGTCGAGCATCATTATTAAAGCCGACAGCGGTGAGCACTCTCGATAAAAAATCATGGCTGACGCGATCGAACGCTTTTTGGAAATCAAGAAAAAGCAAAGCCCCTGGGATATTAGCGGCAGCCGCCACCGAGATTACATCGCGACATTCGAGAACGGAAGTCAGTATCGTGCGTCCAGGCACACAGCTTTGGTGGGCGGCAATAATGGTATCGAGCAGCTTAGAGAGACGGATATTAATTGCTCGAGCGACAAGTTTATAATCAAAGTTAAGGAGAGTAATAGGACGGAGGGAATCAATTGCAGGTCGACCTGTGGATTTCGGGAGGAGGACCATTCTGCCTTCCTGAAAAGGAGCAGGAAGTGAGACTCCCCGCATCACTTCATTTACCATTGACGTTAAGGTGTCACCAATGAGCGGCCAAAATTGAACATAGAACTCCTTAGGAATACCATCTAATCCAGGCGACTTGCGGGACTGCGATCCTGCAACAACATCATATATGTCATCCTTCTGAAAGGGACGCAGAAAGGCGTCGTTTAATTGAGGAGTGACGACGCGAGGCAGCAAGGAGGTAAAGTCGTCAAGAGAGGTTTCCGCCGGGACATGAGTATCGTACAGATCAGTAAAATAGGTGTAAACGAAGTCAGAAATGTCACGGTGAGAGGTGAACACGCGGCCGTCAGCGGTTGTGAGGGAGGCAAGGCACCCACGTTTCCGGCGCGACCGTAAACGGACTAGATGGTAGAGTGACGTCAGTTCCTCTTGTAGAAGGGAACGTGGTTGAGACCTCGTCCGCAGGCCCTCCATTTGAATGCGTTTGAGCTGCAGCAATTTGGCTTTGATGCGCTGTATATCAGTAACCCGGAGGGGAGCATGCGTAGCACTATCGTACAGTTGACGTAAGACAGAATAGTAAAATTCTTGCGTTCGTCGATCTTCTGCCACCTTCGCAGCCCCAAAACGCATGAGAGCCCTACGGATGTGTGGTTTTGCATACAGTGTCCACCATGCCACGATAGACGGGTACCGGTCCATAGTACGAGAACAACGAGTCCAAATGTCCTCCAGGACGATACCAAGGGAGGTATCTTGCAAATACGCGATATTGAGCATCCAAGGAGGACGAAACAATTTTACCGGTTGTCGCTCGTAATTAAACGTAACGGCTACAGCGCAATGATCAGTAAAACAGGCTGGTATCACATCAACAGCCAGAAGTTGCCCACACAAGGAATCGGAGAGGTAAAAGCGATCGAGGCGACTGCTAGACGTGGGAGTAAAGTAGGTATGTCGCACAAGTGTAGGATAGCGAGAAACCCACACGTCACGAAGGTGCAAGGAGCGCACAAGGTCGTCGAGTTCTTTACTGAAATTAAAATTAGGAGACTGATCTACCGGCCGTAGAACACAATTGAAGTCCCCACCTAAAATTATCTTTGTCGGGGATTTACGAAGCAGGTAAATGACTTCTTCTTTATAGAAACTCGAGCGTGCGGTAGTACAACCCGAACCAGAAGGGGCATAAAGAAGGAGTAAACTGAGATCATAAAACGTGCACCCGATCCCCCTTCCACTGTCGAGTACTTCGAAATTCATCAACGGAATGCCTTCTCTATAAAACAAGGCAGTGCCCGTAGAAAGTTCGGAAGCGACATTAAAAAACGTCGAGAACCCAGGAATGGAAAACTGGTCGAATAGGACTTCCTGTAAAAAAACAACATCTGCCCCAGACTGATAGATAAACTGTCGCAAAGCGGCGTGCCGAAGCTCAGAACATATTCTGTTAATATTCAGAGTAAGAAATGTATATGCTTGCATGGAACTTCAACCTAGAAAGAAAAACAAAGATCGGTAGAGAGCCGTCAGCTGACGGAGCAGCATACAAGTAATCATACCAGAAACAAGCGCTGAACCACAGAGAGAAAAACTACGAAACAGAACCCTCATCTTCCCACTGCTTTTTCTTCGGCCGTGACGCGGCTCTCCGTGGCTGTTTACGGATTCGACTGCGGCTCCGCGGTGCCGACGCTGCAGCGTTCGGCTGCGTAGGAGCATCATGTAGACATTCCGTGTCAGATTGCGAGAGAGAGGCCTCTACATCCCACTCGTCCGCAGACATGGGTTCACGGTGGGACAGTTGGTGAATAACAACGGGATCCACTGGCTCTGGAGAATCAATCAGTTGTTTGATGGGAGGAGGCTGTGACCCAGAGGGGGCGACAGAAATTCCAGAAGGGGGTTGCGAAACAGAGTCAATAGGAGAAGTGTCAGAGAGCACCGGAAAAGACACGTGGCAACCAGAAGCAGGTTCCGTCACGGGCGTCTCCGAAGAGGCTGCCGCGGTAGCAGGAACAACGTCAGATAAGGTGTCAGGGAGCTTCTGCAAAGGCGTGATAGCACCTGTGGCTTCCTCATCCACGATTTCCGACTGAGAAAGAGAGTCCTTTACCGGAGGCCCATCGGAAGGGCGAGCCAATAAGGAAGATTCATCAGCCGCATCATCCTGTGTTCGCCGACGCTTGTTGTGAGAAATCAGCGCGGGAACATCGGAATTAAGGGCAGCAACATCCCTACTCAAGGACAACGGGGGAAAATCACGGCCGTTGTCGGGCAACGGATCACTGCGTCCCTCAGTAACAGTGAGCGATTCAGTCCGAGATCCTTGCGGGAGAAGATCAGCTAAAGTCAATTTTTTACGCTGTTCGTATGTAGGTTTTAATACCACCACACGCCGCGGACAATTAGTACGGAAATGACCAGTTTCATTACAATAATAACATGTTCCTTCCTGGCCACTGTACGTGATATGGACCCTATAACCACATACCTGTAGGTGAGAAGGAATAGGTTTTTTGACCACCATTTCCACCGACCGAATACCACTATATACCTGTAAGCGGTGCTGAGCAGACCAGCGTTCCTTTCGAATATGGCGTACGTCCCCATAAGGAAGCAAAACGGACTTCAGAAAAGAGTCGTCAACCTCGGGTGGAAGGTTAAATACCCGAACATTCGTATATATCACTTCTGCATTTGCCAAGAGAACCATACTAGTGGAACCATCACGGTGCGTAAAGGGTACCTGAGAACCATGACGAGAAAGTAGCCTATCAACCTGGAGCGGGTCAAGAAACTTAACAAAAAACACATATAATTCGCTGTCGAAATATGCGGTATGCACCTGATCAGTAGTGACCTTAACTGTATCGACTAACCAGTCATGTATCTCCAAAGAACCGGGCTGGACGTGACGCGTGGATTTGTCAAAGGTAAAACTGACTGTACCTGTACGCGGAACTTTCGTGGGAACCATGGTGGACATCACGGCGAGAGACGACGCCGCGACAGGAAGGGCCGCACGAACACCAAACACCAGCCGACAACCAGCGATGCGACGCGCACGGAGACCAACACGGCACTAAACTGACAGGAGGAAAACACGCTGCGCTACGGTAGAGGCGGAACTAAGAGCACGACCTAGTCGCCCGACGCGTGAAGCGAGAATATGAACCATCTGAGCCACCGACGCACGACTCACGCCCGGTACTCACAGCTTTACTTCTGCCAGTATCCGTCTCCTACCTTCCAAACTTTACAGAAGCTCGCCTGCGAACCTTGCAGAACTAGCACTCCTGAAAGAAAGGATATTGCGGAGGCATGGCTTAGCCACAGCCTGGGGGATGTTTCCAGAATGATCTGCCAGGAAGTTTCAAATGAAATATAAGTTGAATAACAGGGAAACAATAGATTCCTGCTTCACTTAACTAGTTGTGAAGAACAACATAGCTCGCGAGATATTCACTTCTGAACGCATACTCCATCTTCACTGAAGAAGCCACAGAAATCTCACAAGTAATATTTCTATCTTCCGCGGCTACACGCAAACTGCTCCACTCTCTGCGTAGTTCTTGCCACCGACCATCCTGCTCCTCGTTCAGCACCGCTTCTCCCATGCAGCACTCCTCCCCCACATTCATCCAGTCTCCCCATTAACGAGCGCTGTGATTGGCTAGAGCGCTCCCGCCGTTTCTTCACGCCATCGCGCACTCACAAACATATTGAAACACATACAAAATACTGGATTTACATTTAAATAACTTGAAATTAAATAAATATTCCTACGGCTGGGCCATAAGCACGCTCTAACACACATTATTAAATACATAAACAAATCAAATAACATATATCAAAGGTGCAGAAACAAAAGGTAGGCCAGTAGTCTAATGTCTCTTTGCTTTCTAAAACACAGTAAATATTTAACCAATGTCTTTATGAATAGTATGTATAGGATATAAACAAAGACATAGACGAATAAATATATTTATAAGCATGCCGCTACCGTTTTTTCGTGTAACTGTTGAGTACTTGTGGACTGATGCGATCGATAGCAATCAGCCACATTGACCTCCAATAACTCATTTACTATTCAAGTTACTTGCCTGTAATTCATACCAAATTAGGTTTGCACTAACAGGTTTCTAAAGACATATCATTCGACAAAATCGGATGAACCTTTTAGATTTTAGAAATTCGTTGTTGGGTGTTACTTGTATAATTTACAGTCAGATACTAAATTTTAAACTAATAAAGATATTGTAAATCGGATTACTACATCAGAATCGTAGTGCTAATAATGGTAACGTACATGTTTCTTTTTAAGGCATCGTGATTAAAAAATGGTTCAAATGGCTCTAAGCACTATCGGATTTAACTTCTGAGTTCATCAGTCTCCTAGAATTTAGAACTACTTAAACCTAACTAACTTAAGGACATTACACACAGCCATGCCAGAGGCAGGATTCGAACCTGTGACCTTTGCGGCTGCGCGGTTCCAGACAGTAGCGCCTACAACCGCTCGGCCACTACGACCAGTACATCATGATTCCTTTGCCTATTATTAATTTCCACATGAGCTGTGGAATGTCTGCTATTATTGTTTCACAAAGTCTGCCATCCTTGGCACTCCCGGCTTACGCATCTCCTTCGTCGACAAGAAGCACAGTCCCCGACACCGCGTGTACATGGAATTCCCAGCCACGCGGTCAGCCTGCTCCGGCCAATGATCGGCACCACGCGGCCGCTGCCGATGCCTGCCGCGCCGCCATGCCGACTCCAAACTTAGAACACTCACAGTGGCAAATGGTCGGCTTCTCGTTCTGAACAAACGAATGAAATGGCCCAGCTCTTTAGACGAAAACTGAGCACTCCGCATCGGCCAGTGCATCCTGCGGGAGCTATAACTGCCTTACGCTGACAGTAATGCTGTTAGCAGCTGTACAAAGTAGTTCGTTCTTTAAATTATGTGTCCTCCTTCGTCTAGGCTGTCCCAGTCGTGAGTAGTATGCTCAAACGTCCCATACTCTCTAAGACGACGATCAATATTGATTGCTTCCTCCTGTCCGGGCACTGTCATTCTGGAAATCTCTCCTGATGCAGACGTTGAGCTCCACAGTCATTACCATATGATAATCCTTACAGCTAATGGGCATCTGCATTTGAGTGCACTTTAATTGCATTGCTTTTGAAACCAGGTCTGTGATGAACACTACACAGCTGATGCTTGATGCTATTAGAGGACTGAAGTTAGTCGCATGACAACAAGAACATTACCTTCGTTTATATTGCCTGACAAAAAATGGCGGTAAACATAAGAATTGCAACTTACTGTACATTCTAGCCACATATAAACGAGAATATATTTTCAATATTTAACTCCTCTACAAGTTAGATGTGTTTCCTATAACTTGGGTCGTCTCTCATTGTTAAACCTGTGTAAGACGATGACGGTAACAATGATGATGATAAAGAATAAGAAGAAGAAATAAAGAACATGATGATGACGATACTAACACTGGTGATGATGATGATGTTGATGCTAACACTGATAATGGTGATGTTGAGGTTGAAGATGAAGAAAAAGAGGATGATTACGAAGAGGAAGATGACGTTTACGATTGGAAGATTGTCTCCCATGAAGTGCCAGCACATATCGTAGATCTCCACTGGAAGAAGCGCAATGAATTGGCAGGGCTGTTACTTACATGATAATTTGCAAAGCGTTAAGCAATAATTCACTCCATAATGAAATAATATCTATTGAAAAGAATATTCGGTAAGCATGTACTATTGCTTGAAATTAGTAATCGCTGCGGAATACAAAGTAAAAGACTCAACTGCAGAATGAGATGTTGCTTATGAGAACATTAAGTCAGTTGACGCAAAATGTTTGTGTGACTATGAAACTGGTTAGTTGAAAGCATTGCAATCCTCATATCTTGTACTGCTCTTGTTCAGTATGCTGTTTCATAAATGCGCACTGTACAACAACACATTTTAGCATTATCAGCAGAAGATAACAAATTCTTTGTACTGAAAGGGTGTTACTGTAGTTTGGCATTATCAGTAGAAAATGGTAAACAGTTCATACCAAAAGATAAAGTTCATACCCTGGTATACTAGGGTCATGTCAATGTTGGCCTGACTTTGATAACAGTTTCAGAGACGAGATTTTGACGGTTTTTGATGTGGTAATAATATTGCTTATTTTGATCATTCTTGTTGACAAATGCACTTCATCCTGTAAGTTACAGCAGCAGTAGTCCCTATGTGTGTTTTGCAATGTTAGAGAACCAGTTTTAAGTATTTTTAAGATTTTAATGTGCACTAGCAAAGATACTGTCAGTAAATGAGATACGTTTATTTTAATAATTAATACAGATGATTTAGATGCAGAAATATTTAACTGAAGGTCCACTCTACTTGCAGAATGTGGTACAACAACTGAACATTGGTCATCAACAAATGCCACTTAACCTGTAAGTTTTATCAGTACTGCCGACATTGAAGCAATGTGTATTTCTTTCGAATCTTGTTGAAAAATTAAATTACGACAGAAGAGTCACACAAATTTTTTGTCAAAGTCTTAAATATTTTACACAATAATTTTATTTTGCTAGATACTGCAAATTTTCTTTCCTAAAGAATCATACTTTTCTATTACAATAAGCAACCTGTGTGTGTGTTTTGTACTCGAAAACACTTGCTTACTATGATAAATAATTTTATTTCGTCGGCGACCATTGTGCTATCAAGGAATCGACTTTTCATCTCTGTTTTGTTCCACCATTATCTTTAGTTATGTTTCGGTTCTATCTTGTTCCACTGATGTCTTTTGTCATGTTCAATTTCTCCTTCTGTGTATTATGAAGATATGCAGTTTAATTGTAACACTGCAATGAAAATCTCGTCAAAACACCTTCCTTCTTCCTTTCTAAAATGGTTCTGGTTTGTTCGTTAGAGTTTTGGCTATGTTGTACATTTTTACATTGTGTCTTTGTTAGAGTCTTGGTATTATTTAGTAGTTGATAATGGGAAATACAGGCTTAAACGTTTTAGAGAGCCTGACACCTTAGTTCCAGTGAGTAAATATTGTAGCATTCCTCGGTAGTTTGTTTTGTACATAATCTCTAGAAGGTCTAGTTCAAATGCAGATAAAAACAATATTGTTGTTGTTGTTGTCTTCAGTCCTGAGACTGGTTTGATGCAGCTCTCCATGCTACTCTATCCTGTGCAAGCTGCTTCATCTCCCAGTACCTACTGCAACCTACATCCTTCTGAATCTGCTTAGTGTACTCATCTCTCGGTCTCCCTCTACGATTTTTACCCTCCACGCTGCCCTCCAATGCTAAATTTGTGATCCCTTGATGCCTCAAAACATGTCCTACCAACCGATCCCTTCTTCTAGTCAAGTTGTGCCACAAACTTCTCTTCTCCCCAATCCTATTCAATACCTCCTCATTAGTTACGTGATCTATCCACCTTATCTTCAGTATTCTTCTGTAGCACCACATTTCGAAAGCTTCTATTCTCTTCTTGTCCAAACTAGTTATCGTCCATGTTTCACTTCCATACATGGCTACACTCCAAACAAATACTTTCAGAAAGGACTTCCTGATACGTAAATCTATATTCGATGTTAACAAATTTCTCTGCTTCAGAAACGCTTTCCTTGCCATTGCCAGTCTACATTTTATATCCTCTCTACTTCGACCATCATCAGTTATTTTACTTCCTAAATAGCAAAACTCCTTTACTACTTTAAGTGTCTCATTTCCTAATCTAATTCCCTCAGCATCACCCGATTTAATTTGACTACATTCCATTATCCTCGTTTTGCTTTTGTTAATGTTCGTCTTATATCCTCCTTTCAAGACACTGTCCCTTCCGTTCAACTGCTCTTCCAAGTCCTTTGCCGTCTCTGACAGAATTACAATGTCATCGGCGAACCTCAAAGTTTTTACTTCGTCTCCATGAATTTTAATACCTACTCTAAATTTTTCTTTTGTTTCCTTTACTGCTTGCTCAATATACAGATTGAATAACATCGGGGAGAGGCTACAACCCTGTCTCACTCCTTTCCCAACCACTGCTTCCCTTTCATGCCCCTCGACTCTTATTACTGCCATCTGGTTTCTGTACAAATTATAAATAGCCTTTCGCTCCCTGTATTTTACCCCTGCCACCTTTAGAATTTGAAAAAGAGTATTCCAGTCAACATTGTCAAAAGCTTTCTCTAAGTCTACAAATGCTAGAAACGTAGGTTTGCCTTTTCTTAATCTTTCTTCTAAGATAAGTCGTAAGGTCAGTATTGCCTCACGTGTTCCAACATTTCTACGGAATCCAAACTGATCTTCCCCGACGCCTGCATCTACCAGTTTTTCCATTCGTCTGTAAAGAATTCGCGTTAGTATTTTGCAGCCGTGGCTTATTAAACTGATAGTTCGGTAATTTTCACATCTGTCAGCACCTGCTTTCTTTGGGATTGGAATTATTATATTCTTCTTGAAGTCTGAGGGTATTTCGCCTGTCTCATACATCTTGCTCACCAGCTGGTAGAGTTTTGTCATTACTGGCTCTCCCAAGGCCGTCAGTAGTTCTAATGGAATGTTGTCTACTCCGGGGGCCTTGTTTCGACTCAGGTCTTTCAGTGCTCTGTCAAACTCTTCACGCAGTATCGTATCTCCCATTTCGTCTTCATCTACATCCTCTTCTATTTCCATAATATTGTCCTCAAGTACATCGCCCTTGTATAAACCTTCTATATACTCCTTCCACCTTTCTGCCTTCCCTTCTTTGCTTAGAACTGGGCTGCCATCTGAGCTCTTGATATTCATACACGTGGTTCTCTTCTCTCCAAAGGTCTCTTTAATTTTCCTGTAGGCAGTATCTATCTTACCCCTAGTGAGATAAGCTTCTACATCCTTACATTTGTCCTCTAGCCATCCCTGTTTAGCCATTTTGCACTTCCTGTCGATCTCATTTTTGAGACGTTTGTATTCCTTTTTGCCTGCTTCATTTATTGCATTTTTATATTTTCTCCTTTCATCAATTAAATTCAATATTTCTTCTGTTACCCAAGGATTTCTACCAGCCCTCGTCTTTTTACCTACTTTATCCTCTGCTGCCTTCACTACTACATCCCTCAGAGCTACCCATTCTTCTTCTACTGTATTTCTTTCCCCTATTCCTGTCAATTGTTCCCTTATGCTCTCTCTGAAACTCTGTACAACCTCTGGTTCTTTCAGTTTATCCAGGTCCCATCTCCTTAATTTCCCACATTTTTGCAGTTTCTTCAGTTTTAATCTACAGGTCATAACCAATAGATTGTGGTCAGAGTCCACATCTGCCCCTGGAAATGTCTTACAACTTAAAACCTGGTTCCTAAATCTCTGTCTTACCATTATATAATCTATCTGATACCTTTTAGTATCTCCAGGGTTCTTCCACGTATACAACCTTCTTTCGTGATTCTTAAACCAAGTGTTAGCTATGATTAAGTTGTGCTCTGTGCAAAATTCTACTAGGCGGCTTCCTCTTTCATTTCTTAGCCCCAATCCATATTCACCTACTATGTTTCCTTCTCTCCCTTTTCCTACACTCGAATTCCAGTCACCCATTACTATTAAATTTTCGTCTCCCTTCACTATCTGAATAATTTCTTTTATTTCATCGTACATTTCTTCAATTTCTTCATCATCTGCAGAGCTAGTTGGCATATAAACTTGTACTACTGTAGTAGGTGTGGGCTTCGTATCTATCTTGGCCACAATAATGCGTTCACTATGCTGTTTGTAGTAGCTTACCCGCATTCCTATTTTCCTATTCATTATTAAACCTACTCCTGCATTACCCCTATTTGATTTTGTGTTTATAACCCTGTAGTCACCTGACCAGAAGTCTTGTTCCTCCTGCCACCGAACTTCACTAATTCCCACTATATCTAACTTTAACCTATCCATTTCCCTTTTTAAATTTTCTAACCTACCTGCCCGATTAAGGGATCTGACATTCCACGCTCCGATCCGTAGAACGCCAGTTTTCTTTCTCCTGATAACGACATCCTCCTGAGTAGTCCCCGCCCGGAGATCCGAATGGGGGACTATTTTACCTCCGGAATATTTTACCCAAGAGGATGCCATCATCATTTAATCATACAGTAAAGCTGCATGTCCTCGGGAAAAATTACGGCTGTAGTTTCCCCTTGCTTTCAGCCGTTCGCAGTACCAGCACAGCAAAGCCGTTTTGATTAATGTTGCAAGGCCAGATCAGTCAATCATCCAGACTGTTGCCCCTGCAACTACTGAAAAGGCTGCTGCCCCTCTTCAGGAACCACACGTTTGTCTGGCCTCTCAACAGATACCCCTCCGTTGTGGTTGCACCTACGGTACGGCCATCTGTATCGCTGAGGCACGCAAGCCTCCCCACCAACGGCAAGGTCCATGGTTCATGGGGGGAAAAAACAATATTAACCCTCTTAATAACTTCGATTATATTTTTTCGTGTAGAACATGATTCAATATCTCCTCCTCCCCCAAAAATGACGGTTGCTAAGGTGAAATATACTGAAGAACTTGTAAAAACGTCAAATGATGACACTTTCTTTTATGAACCACCAGTAACATAAAATCAGATTGTAATACCAGCACAATTTATGTTTTTAAACATTGAGATACTAATGTGACACTTGACAAGCATCACAGAACAGTTTAAATGTGGAAATATTTGACCTTTCAGCTGCAGATGACGTGCAAATTTGTCTTCAGCTCTTTATGTCCCTTTCTGCAGCACATACTTTTATCAAAGTGTAGTATAATTTCTGGACTATTTGTACGCTGGAAATCACTTTTTTCCCCATTGTATCCCTTTCTGTTATTCAGGAACAAACAAACAAACAAACAAACAAACACACACACACACACACACACACACACACACACACACACACACACACACACTTATACATATACTCTCTTGCACCAGCAGTTTTGTAACCTTTTTTATGACTTTGTGTGTGTAACTTTACTTCAAGATAACTACGACAAATGCAATATTGTAACGATTATACTTGGAGCATCCACATATTTCTATGTCCACTGTGATGCTGTAGACAAAATTGGGTGTTGTCTGAAAAGACGATATTGTGACACTCTTATGGCCGGTGTTGTCGCTGTGCACACCAATGTCGTTACTATGAGTGATCTCCATATGGTTGCTTAGCAATCAAAACAAGTAAAAAACCTTGTAAATGTTTTTTTAAACCACTGTTTGATTATTTATATATTAACACCAGTTGTACACATGCACTGTAGCATTTAACATGCCAACATGTGCTAGACACTATACCTATAAACATAATACATTCCAGTATTTATAACTCAAGTAGATAACATCTTTTATACAATATAATGATTCCACAGTTTCTTAATTAGTTTTTGCAGGACCTACAATTAATTGCATTTTTATATTCTTAATATGTACTGTAGAATAGATTGAAAAGACAGCTGCTGGCCGTGTTGGCCGAGCAGTTCTAGGCGCTTCAGACTGGAACCGCACGACTGCTACGGTCGCAGGTTAGAATTCTGCCTCGGGCATGGATGTGTGTGATGTCTTTAGGTTAGTTAGGTTTAAGTAGTTCTAAGTTCTAGGGGACTGATGACCTCAGATGTTAAGTCCCATAGTGCTCAGAGCCATTTTAACCATTTGAAAAGACAGCAGACCAGCTGCAAATAATGGTTTAATATCACTTAAGCATTGGTTCCCTGATTTTTCATTCTATTCAGAATTACACAGTTCCTTTTACATCCATGTTTAAGATTTTGGATTATGGTGTGTTATTATTATAAGTATTATGAAAATGTTATAATAATCTATTTTCTGTTCTGAGAGAATATAAAACGGTAATAACATCTGGAGTGAATGTACTAAGTGTATAAATTCTAATGCTGATTACTAGATATGCTAACTGTCTGAGATACCCTGCCTGGCCTATAAATATATTAAGCATAACGACTTAATTTAATTCCAATCTTGGTGATGGTATGCCATACTGTAGGTATATTATGGCTGAGTCTGATGGTTGCTGTCATATCTAACGTATGTTCATTTCAAAAAATTGTCTTCTATGGGATGTACAATTTCCAGTTTATTTGCTAATGGCCAGTTTCGACTTTTCAGGTATTGTCAACTTATGAACATACTCAGCACAGTTATAATGAAACAAGTAACATATATAACGATATCTATATAAAACACTCCAAGTGCCAGGCCTTACAAAACTACATACATCTAAAAACATTTTGCACGGATCACTTACAAAACATGAAAGTGCACCAACCCAGTTAGTGTACCTGTATGTATTATAAGCATTCTATTCCTGTTTCGCACAGATCATGTTAATGTTTATAAGTAATTGGGCTAGGGAATTGATTGGCATGTTACATCTGTTGTGATGTGTTGCATAGACGTTATATGGAAGTAAGTACAGTCCTATGTCCAATATTAAATTGACAACACTTCCATTTTGTGTGTTTTTATACAGTTGTTTTTACAAATTTTGATTCTACCAGTATTTGATATATTTATAGGTTGCTTGATAATGACGAAGGGACGAAACTGACCTACAGCAAATGAATTGAAAACTATACAGCCCATAACAGGCAATAATTTCTTTTCAAAAATAGATGTAGGCTGTGAGCTTATGTGCAAACAAAATTTTAAATTATCAATTTGCTCATTTATTTCTCATATTGGTATTTATAGAGCCACACATCAGCACAGTGATAAGTAATCGTTGATTATATATTAAAATTACAGACATAGTATATTCACTACAAAAACTGTAAAAGTGGTTTATCGTTTAATGATTGACATATACCATTATGTCTTTCTTCTGTAAACGTTGTATACTGTTGTTTATACATCGTATCCAGGTTCTGCCACTGATGACAGCTAGTCATCGATAGTAATTAAAGAACAATAAAACAATAATCTTTAGCAGCTTTGTGTTGTTATTTTGGAATAAAATTTCTTTTAAGGAATCTGTGCTGCACGATTGTAAGTAAAATGTAGTAATGTGTCCTAGTGGTTTTTTTTTCATTTCACGTTTCAGCAGCAGAGATTGAAGTGTAAGGCGTAAACCGAATTTTGAACAAAGATAATCTGAAACAATAACATATTGCCCCACAGCGTTAGGAAAAAAGTATTGCCTGTAAACCCAGTTCATTTCGTGATAAGGAAACGAAGTACGTTAATAATAATCTAACACTGTGTGACCCAAATAGCCGTCCGTAAATACCGCCAATGCAAAACAGTATTCATACCTGGTAAATACTAGGACATCCATTATGTATTTAAGTATTCCTTTGCTCTCGTAAATAACTAGTGACAAAAGCTGTAATGTTACATCCGCTCCTCCTACCGAGAGGATGCAGTATCCTTGCTGGCATCATGATGTAATAGATCTATGTATCTTAAAATGTAACAAAGAAGAGAGCAATGTGTCGAGATCAATGGCGGAATCTGAGAGCTTTAGGCCTGTGAAAATTATTATTAGCAGGCAACATTTAAACGACCTACATCTACATCACTAATATGTTTTGTTAGATGAAGCTACAAAATGACAACTGTATATATACTGTAATAAGAATGGTGCATCGGATATTAAAACCTGGGAGCAACACTAAAGTAAAAGTTCTCCCTAATTCAGGATGTCGTGATTCGTAGACTGACTGAAGAGACTGGAATATAAATCAACAGAAGATTACTTGTGTCACGAAATTTGTTCACCAAGGTTGCTGGTGGCACTTTCATATGCTCAAGAATGCTATAAAACAGTTGTCATTCCCACGAAACCTTTTCATTTCAAGCAAACGCTACTTTCAGATGTCTGTCAACCGTCGAACGTTGAGTCTTAGTTTTCAATCCTCTGGTATTAAGTCCACGAGGGGATATTTCCGATTGTCCACCCGGAATCGCCGCTGGTATTCGCCGGAGTGATAGAAGGAAAATGAGAGGAGAAGATGAAAAATGCCAGCATTCGCGGAATGGAATTTCGAGCGCGGAATCGTTTCGCCCCGATGACGGGAGCGCCCCTCACAAATAATGGCTCCGGCTTTAGGCGCTGAGTTCGGCTGAGAGGCGGCAATATTACGGCCCACCAGCTCCCCCTATTAACGCGCCTAATAGCGGCATTCCTAAGACGAATTGAATATTGGTTTTACAGGCCTTGTTAGCCGCGGCAGCGCTCTTGGCTGCGCGCCGGAGAACTTCCTTCCGAGGCCCTGAGGAGCCGTCATAGTGTTTGTTGGAATAATATCGTTCACACAAGATGTAACCGATAGACAAGACAGCAAGTGACTGCAGTTTGCATGAAAATTCTATGAGACGAAGCGGCCATTTGCGTGAACTTTAATGACTTTCAGATTTCTCGACCACCTTGTTATTTGAAAAATCGCCTCACACGTTTAGAAATTCTGTGATTTAAAGGCCTATAAAATATAACACAACACTGATATGAGAAGATATGAAAATATGTACATTTTACCATTGATTAGAGGCATAGTATAATGAGCAGAATATGGCTTTCCAGTTTAGCAGTGTTGTGTCAGCCATATAAAACTGTTCATTAGGTACATTGTATCTCTTCAACCTTCTCAATCACGAGACAAGTGAAAACTGCTACCAAGGGATAAATTAGAAACCAAGTGGACTATACCTCTAAGCGTGATGCGTATGTGACACACGATGCATTTCTGTGGATAGAACAACATTTTCATCGTTACATCGTATAAAACAATTTCACCTGTAAACAGTTAATGGAAATAACGTTACAAAGTTTTACAGAAAGGAATGTCTTTACAAAACAGTATCCAACAGATCTTTTGAGTTGTCTAAAGTAATACACTGCAGGAGTCCGCAAAGTGGCACAAGGGTACAGTCGTGGACAAAATGAGCGAGACCCCTCGCCTTTTCGTTATGCTGATCCGCACAGCTTTAAAGTCTGCTACACAGCATAACAGACAAGGCGACGAAGGGCTATCAACATACTATGCAAGTTCGCTCAGCTGACTTGCTGAGATACCTAGCACTGGAAGAACTCGCGCTTCGAAGACGCCACAGCATCGTCTGCCACCACTTCGTGGGAAACGAAATACCTCAAGTATAAGCCAATGTTTTGTATTCACATGTATGTGACTATGACTTAGATAGTCATGGATAGTACGTATGCTCAGGTTGCGAATCTAACATCATGAATAAAGACAAGGAGAAATGAATTAGGGGTCCTTCCACTTCCATAACATCAAATATACTTTAGTTATTCTTTCTTAAATGGACTGCGCAGAAAATCATTTAGCAGAAGTGAGTAACTTTTTAGTAACACCAGCTTGCCGGCGCGGGTTAGCCGTGCACTCAACCGCGTCATATCGTGGACCGCGCGGCTCCTTGCACCGTCTGTTCGAATCATTCCCCGGGTACGGATGTATGTTAAATTCGGTAGGTTGAAGTAGTTCTAGGTCTAGGGGACAGATGACCTAAGCAGTTTGGTGACATAGCCTTCTATTCCATTCTCGTATTGTTCGTGGAAAGAAAGATTGTCGGTACGCCTCTGTGTGGCTTCTAATCTCTCTGATTTTATCCTCATTGTCTCTTCACGAGAGTACGTAGGAGGGAGCAATATAATGCATGACACCTCGGTGAAGATATGTTCTCGAAACTTCAACAAAAGCCCGTAGCCAGCTACTGAGCGTCTCTCCTGCAGAGTCTTCCACGGGAGTTTATCTATCATCTCCGTAACGCTTTCGCAATTACTATATGATCCTGTAACGAAGCGCGCTGCTCTCCGTTGGATCTTCTCTAACTCTTCTATCAACCCTACCTGGTACAGATGCCACACTGGTGAGCAATATTCAAGCAGTGGGCGAGCAAGTGTACTGTAACCTACTTCCTTTGTTTTCGGACTGCAATTCCTTAGGATTCTTCCAATGAATCTCAGTCTGGCATCTGCTTTACCGACGATCAACTTTATATGATTATTCGATTTTAAATCACTCCTAATGTCTACTCCCAGATAATTGATGGAAATCACTGCTTCCAGTTGCTCACATGCTATACTGTAGCTAAATGATAAAGGATCTTTCTTTCTATGTATTCGCAGCACATTACACTTGTTTACATTGAGGTTCAATTGCCGTCAATTCGTTGCAGATCAGCCTGCATTTCAATACAATTTTCTATTGTTACAACCTCTCGATATACTACAGCATCATCCACAAAAAGCCTAAGTGAACTTCCGATGTTATCCACAAGGACATTTATGTGTATTGTGACTATCAACGGTCCTACGACACTCCCCTGCGGCACATCTGAAATCACTCTTACTTCGGAAGACTTCTCTCCATTGAGAATGACATGCTGCGTTCTGTTTTCTAGGAACTCCTCAATCCAATCACACAATTCGTTTGATAGTGTATATGCTCTTCCTTTGTTCATTAAACGACTGTGGGGAACTGTATCGAATGCCTTGCAGAAGTCAAAAAACACGGTATCTACCTGGGAACCCGTGTTTACGGCCCTTCTAGTCTCGTTGACGAACAGCGCGAGCTGGGTTTCAGACGATCGTCTTTTTCGAAACCCATGCTGATTCCTACAGAGTAGATTTCTAGTCTCCAGAAAAGACATTATACTCGAACATAATGCGTGTTCCAAAATTCTACAACTGATTGACGTTAGAGATACAGGTCTATAGTTCTGCACATCTGTTCGACGTCCCTTCTCGAAAACGAAGATGACCTGTGCCCTTTTCCAATCTTTTGGAATTGTACGCTCTTCTAGAGACCTACGGTACCCAACTGTAAGAAGGGGGGCAAGTTCCTTCGCGTACTCTGTTCAAAAACAAACTGGTATCCCATCAGGTCCAGCAGCCTTTCCCCTTTTGAACGATTTTAATTGTTTTTCTATCCCTCTGTCATCTATTACGATATCTACCATTTTGTCATCTGTGCGACAATCTAGAGAAGGAACTACAGTTTTTACTGGGAATTAGAGATAACTCTTACAGAAGTAGATATAACTAAATAACAAACCATAAACTGTAAAAGAAAATTTGATAAGTGATAAAAATTAATAAAACGTAACCAATTACAGAGACTAGTAGGGGGCGGGAATTGAATAAGTTTAGAATTGGCACACTTAAAATAACGTACATACGATCTTCTGTGGTTGTATGACTATAAATTGTTTCCTGTGAATAACAAGCTTTGTAAAATACATGAAGCAATTAAAAAAAGGAGAGTGAAGGGGCAAACAATATTACTCTTGACATATTAAAAAAAACTTTAAAACTGTTTTCGTTAATTACGCTTGAGGAATTGCAGATTTTTCAGAGCAAAAGAAAATTTTCGTCAGTAATTTAAACGAACAAATAGATTTCACCAAGAACTGGTTCTTCAGCCTATTTACGTACCACTTATAGACCTACCGGTGTCGTAGGACTTGAGTAGATGGCTAAGCACTACAGTTCGCCACTATACAGAATTCTTCTTGTGATTTGCACCTTTGTGTGGCTTCCTTCTGTGTTTTGATTTCTACGCACGATGAGTAAAAGTTTATTTATTCACTAAACATACAGCTTCTTTCACTCGTATTGGTCATAGTTCGATAGTATATTCATGATCTGTTACTGCGCGTTTGTCACTATACGGCTTATATTGAAATTTCTCCACAACAGCACTGCTATAACTGTTCTTCAACCGTTCCGCGCTATTTCGTTGGAAGCTGTTATTTTATAACACATTTTCAGCTGCAGCATTAAAAACAACCATATGGCCGGACAACCTGGATTGATTGTCTGAGATGCCATTTGATTTCGTAGCAGGACCACTTTAGCTGTCACCCGCGGCACATAGACGATATTCTATACCCCAATTTGTTGATCGTCGTGGTAAGCCGTCCTGGGCTTATATTTCAGCAAGATAATGGCTGCCTGCACTCGGGCAGAGTTTCTACTGATTGTTTTTATGTTTGTCGAAATTTCCTTGGCCCACAAGGTTGTCGGATCTCTAACCAGTTGAGAACAGTTAGAGCATTTTGGGCAGCGTCCTCCAACCATATGGGATTTTAACGATTTATCGCACCAATAGGACAGCATTTGGCACGATACCCTCCTGGAGGACATCCAGCATCTCTGTCAATCAGTACCAATGGGAATGACAGCTTACATGAGGGCCAACGATGGGTCAATACGTAAAGCTGAAATAGTAAACACCTTTTTCCAAAGCTGTTTCACAGAGGAAGACCGCACTGCAGTTCCTTCTCTAAATCCTCGCACAAACGAAAAAATGGCTGACATCGAAATAAGTGTCCAAGGAATACAAAAGCAACTGAAATCACTCAACAGAGGATAGTCCACTGGACCTGACGGGATACCATTCCGATTCTACACAGAGTACGCGAAAGAACGTGCCCCCCCCCCTTCTAACAGTTTTGTACCGCAAGTCTCTACAGCAACGGACGGTTCCAAATGATTGGAAAAGAGCACAGGTAGTCCCAGTTTTCAAGAAGGGTCGTCGAGCAGATGCGCAAAACTATAGGCCTATATCTCTGACATCGATATGTTGTAGAATTTTAGAACATGTTTTTTGCTCGCGTGTCACATTATTTCTGGAAATCCAGAATCTACTCTGTAGGAGTCAACATGGATTCCGGAAACAGCAACCGTGTGAGACCCAATTCGCTTTATTTGTTCATGAAACCCAGAAAATATTAGATACAGGCTCCCTGGTAGATGCCATTTTCCTTGACTTCCGGAAGGCGTTCGATACAGTTCCGCGCTGTCGCCTGATAGACAAAGTAAGAGCCTACGGAATATCAGACCAGCTGTGTGGCTGGACTGAAGAATTTTTAGCAAACAGAATATAGCATGTTGTTCTCAATGGAGAGACGTCTACAGACGTTAAAGTAACCTCTGGCGTACCACAGGGGAGTGTTATGGGACCATTGCTTTTCACAATATACATAAATGACCTAATAGATAGTGTGGGAGGTTCCATGTGGCTTTTCACGGATGATGCTGTAGTATACAGAGAAGTTGCTGCATTAGAAAATTTCAGCGAAATGCAGGAAGATCTGCAGCGGATAGGCACTTGGTGCAGCGAGTGGCAACTGACCTTAACATAGACAAATGTAATGTATTGCGAATACAAAGAAAGAAGGATCCTTTATTGTATGATTATATGATAGCGGAACAAACACTGGTAGCAGTTACTTCTGTAAAATATCTGGGAGTATGCGTACGGAACGATTTGAAGTGGAATGATCATATAAAATTAATTGTTGGTAAGGCGGGTGCCAGGTTGAGATTAATTGGGAGAGTCCTTAGAAAATGTAGTCCATCAATAAAGGAGGTGGCTTACAGAACACTCATTCAGCCTTTACTTCAGTATTGCTCATCAGTGTGGGATCCATACCAGGTCGGGTTGACAGAGGAGATAGAGAAGATCCAAAGAAGAGCGGCGCATTTCGTCACACGGTTATTTGGTAAGCGTGATAGCGTTACGGAGATGTATAGCAAACTCAAGTTGCAGCCTCTTCAAGAGAGGCGCTCTATATCGCGGTGTAGCTTGCTGTCCATGTTTCGAGAGGGTGCGTTTCTGGATGAGGTATCGAATATGTTGCTTCCCCCTACTTATACTTCCCGAGGAGATCACGAATGTAAAATTAGAGATATTCGAGCGCGCATGGAGGCTTTCCGGCAGTCGTGCTTCCCGCGAACCATACGCGAGTGTAGCAGGAAAGGGAGGTAATGACAGTGGCACGTAAAGTGCCCTCCGCCACACGCAGTTTGGTGGCTTGCGGAGTATAAATGTAGATGTAGATGTACTACTTTCTCAATTTGTGAATCTCTTTTTCTTCGATAAATCACCCAATTCTTCTGAAATTGTAATCATTTGTTTGTGTGTACATGAACATCACATCTACAGACTTCCTATCTATTCAGACAGTTTCTTCCTTTCTTTTCTGATAGTTTCTTCGTGGTGTGTCAGTTTTTTGTCTTATAGTGTATGTGAGCAGTTTGAAATTAATAAAAATTCAACCCCCTCTCCCCATTTCCCTCTGTGGGCGTCTATGTTTTGTACAGGTGTTACGAGCAAATTGTGACGGTGTCTTCTAAGTTAACGACTTCAGACACATCTCCAAAAACGTTTTTTCATTAACATGTGCACATTGATCAATATAAGCACTCATTTGTTCAGTTGCAAATTTTATTGTGTAAGTAATCCATTATTTTGTAAATGTATGACTTGTGACAGACTGTAAAATTATATTCTATTTTTCTCATGTGTAAAGTATTGTCTCGATTTGAATTATAATATGATTTAAAAAGTTACTCTGCATGTAAGGTTAGGCAATGGCCCAGTTAGGGGTATATTTTACGTATGTCAAATATTGTCAATATGGAGTTATTTTGTTGAAACACGAGAGTGTGAGTGGCAGTTTTGGGAGGAGGAAACTTGCGATTGTTGCAGACGCGCTCTGTGAACATTTCAATTTTGTTATGAGACATTTCAGTAACAGATCTAAGTTTGGACTCTTAATAGTTCCGGAAGTTGTTAATTAGAGACCCTTTTGGTTTAGTTGGTTAACTGAAGGCGATGTGGAGGCTGTGGAACAGCATTTTTGTACGCTGGATTACGATGCAATTGGAGGTTACTGCTGTGTAAAACACGAAGATAGTTAAAAGATTGCGCTCAGCGATTTGAACGGTGCGGCTGGTGTGTAAAGATACTGCTATAGTCTGATACAACATTTTTTTCTTTTTCTTTCACATGAAGGACAATTACGCTTGGGCAGATTTTGTATTTCTTACTGTATTCAGTCTAGAACTGACATTTATGAAAAAGTTATTTATTTCCTGATATAGTGTGCCTACACATTTATTATCGTGTTGTTAAATTGTTTCAATGTGTATAAAACTGTGTATTAATGTAAAAATTGTAAACAATGTGATACGTTACGAGAGAGACGTACTTTAAAATTATCGTTAGGTCTCTGTGTGAAGAAGCTGGGACAGAAGTGGAGACCCAATTAATTTCGTACTTGACGGTAGAAATGGCGTAATTATAGCAACAGCCTTAAACTTTGTTTTCAGTGTATACCGCGGACTGTTTTCGATGCCTTTAAGAGGCTGGAAAGTTGAAATATAAAGCTATTAAAGTCCTTCTCGTCGTGCACTATCGTCTAACAATGTAATTTGAAAATTGCAATATGTGGAGAGTGCTGAACAGAATGTTTTCGATACTTGACGTGAACTGTGCGAACAAAGTGAATTTTGTCATAAACCGTTATCTCAGGAAATAATAATGTGAAAGTAATAATGTAAGGACAGTGGGGTAACTATTTTCAATGCATCGCGCCGGCTTTGAATTATTGGGCGTATAGGTCCAAGCGATTTTTTCATAAAACATTATCTTAAAAAACACGAAAGCTACAAAGTTTATACAGTGGAGTTGCGGGATTACCAGGTAAACTGCTTTCGTTGAATAAGCGCAGACTGTGAAATGTACTGAAATTCTTTTCTCCATAAATTAATTCTAGAGCCATTGTAGGATCTAGCTTACCTGTTGTGGTGAATGTCAGTAGTTGTTTCATCAAGGATGAGTGTAATATTCAGTGAATTCTGGAAGCAGTCAAAATTTTATGCTTTCAGTTATTCCAAGATTACATTCAAGAAACCTTATAACCAATTTTGCTTCAGTTTTAAAGGTCACTCATTATTATTATTATTATTATTATTACTATTAATTTTTTAAATGGACGCAGTCATGGCTGATAGAAGTAGTACTGAGGAGACGGATGCTTCGTTACAGCTGGAACTGTAGTAGCAGAAAATAATGGATGAGAATTGTGAACTGTTAATTGTATGCAGAAGTGTATCGAACAGCGACCTGTTCCTCAGGACTGTACATTAAGGGTAGACTGCTCTTTTAAGCCATGACATTTTCAGACAAAAGCCGACAACGAACTCGGAACCTTTTCCTTTCGCTGGCCAGTGCTCTGCCAACTGAGCTACCCAAGCACAACTCACGCCCCGTCCTCACAGCTTTACTTCTGTCAGCACCTCGTCTCCTACCTTCCAAACTTTACAGAATCTCTCCTGCGAAACTTGCAGAACTAGCACTCCAGCAAGGACTGTGCAGATATAAAACAGATACAGCACAAAAGCAACAATGTAAATTGTGTCACACATTAGTAGCGTCGTGATATAATTGTGTAGCTGTCAAACAAACCAAAACTAAGTCATCTTTAATCCCACAGAAAGCACTTCAAATAAAGAATGTCTCTTCAAGTAAACCAAAATGTTGCATTAAAATCTCATCAGCAGTATATGTTCTAAGTATGTAAGCCTTATAGTCGTTACGTAATCGTGCAACTGACAAGCATGAATGTACACACACAGTAACACTGTGTCCTCTGTTCACTATAACAATGCATTTATAATTATTTGTCTAAATAAGTTCCCTAGGTTCTTTGCTGGATAGTTACCTTTAGGACATAGTTGCATGTTAACAGTTTCTAAGTGCGACAAAGAGTACTAGTAACGTGAAGTGAAAAATTTTATAGCAAAGACTAAATTAAAAAACAGATTATCTCTCAATAAACGGTTTTGCATGTGAAATGCGGTGCAATCCTTTACTCTTCCTAGTACGTAGAGTTTTACCTTCAACGCCATTATCGTGTGGTATACGTCGGATTCTGTAAGGTTCATTGTGAATGAGACAGAATTTGTGACTCAAGTGTTTCTTCTAATGTGACAATGAATGAGCTTTAATGACAACTTTCTGATCAAAATATAATTTCTTTGCATTTGCTTTACCGTATAGTTTTCTTCTTTTGTCTGCTGCAGAATCTATATTTTTAATAGCCAAATCAATTATGTCTTTGTGTCGAAGTTAATGTGTAGTCGGGAAAGCTACATGCTCTCTGAGTCTGTTCGGTGGTTCTTCATTTTTCAGTACAAGAATAGGTGGTAAAGCAGTGGAGTCATGAGGCATTTCATTCAGCACGTTTTGAAATAAGTGTAAATATCTGTCCCAATGCTGATGCTTTCTGTGACAATAAAGTCTGCAAAGTTTATTGATTTCTTTCAAAATCCATGCAGACGGATTACAATGTGGTGAGTACAATGAAATAAAAACAAGGTTTGATTTTATGGTTCCGAAGCATGCGTGACGAAACAGCAGATGTGAATTGCGATCCGTTATCTGAAATGACTTTACTAACGTGTACAAATTCACGTAAGAAATTTATAACAAAGGCGTTGGATACGGACCGTCCATTGCCTTTACGTAACGGAGTGAAAGAAACAAATTTTGAAGTAAGTTCAACAGCGACTAGAACGTACGAAAATCCATTCGATCAACAGCAGCAAATTCTTTTAATTTAGAAGGAACGATAGGAAACGACGGAGCACGATGTGAGATAGAATATGGTTTAGCCTTTTGATAAAGTTTAGAAATAGATAAGACACTTCAAATTCTCTTTTCCATATTGTTAAAATAACAAGTCGTTCGGAGAATATGATAACATTTTCGTGGATCAAAATGTGCGTAGCTGAAATGAATGTACCAAATGAGCTTTTAACAAAATCGTCTGGAACGCAAAGTACCCATAGCTTTTCATCAACAGTGCATCGATTGAAGAGTATGTTGTTTCTAACCAGATAATAATGCCGAATCTGTGTGTCTTTTCATGCCATTTACTTTTGATGTCTTTCCAAATCGGATCTTTATCTTGTTCATGAGCAATGTCCTTTAAAGACGTGGTGATGAAGTTTTCAAAGGCGACTTTCTGAATGTAAAGAATACTGAAATTTTTCTCGAGGTTGCCTTCTGTGTTACGTTTCTCAAGCCTAGCTGGTGTGCGTGACAGTGCGTCCGCAACAATGTTGTCTTTGCCGGGAATGTAGACTATTGTGAAGTGGAATTCTTGCAGAAACAATGCCCAACGTTTTAAACTGTCATATTTAATTTTGAAGACATATAAATTGTAATGCACGATGATCACTGTATACTTTTACGTGTTTATCAGAAAGAAAGAAACGGAATTTGTGAAATGCCCAAACTACAGCTAAAGCTTCTAATTCAGTAACGGAGTAATTTTTTTCATATTTTATTAACACTCTGCTAGCAAAAGCAATGGTTTTCTGAACAGTAGTGTCAGTTTCTATGGCTTCTTGAAATAAAAGGGCACCAAGACCGACTTGAGAAGAATCCGTGCTAAGGCAGAAATCTTGTGACAGATCTGGATGAGCTAGTATTGGCGCGTTGAGTAGCGACTCTTTCAAAGAATTGAATTCCAACTGTGCTTGTTCGTCCCAGTTCCAAATAGTATTTTTTTTCAGTGAGAGAACAAAGTTTTGGTGTAACTAGAGTTTGCATATTCAGAAAACGACGGTAAAAATTTACGAGACCTAAAAAACTGCGGACTTGTTTTTATTGTGGATGGAACTGGAATGGCAGTGATTGCTTCTAACTTCTCAGGATCTGGCTGACTGCCTTCAGAAGAAATAATATGTCCCAAAAACTTCACCTTTGTCCTACCGAATTCAGACTTTTCCAAGTTAACTGTAATTCCAGATTCTGCCAAAATATGTAGCACGCTGTTGAGAATGCGATTATATTGTACCCATGAGGCTTCTGCTATCAGAATATCGTCCACATATAAGATGATGTGACGTTTCAAGAACTCACGTAATATGGAATTTAGCCCACGATTGAATGCTGCCGAAGAAATGTTCAAACCAAAAGGAAGTTTCCGAAATTGATAAAAACGCTGCAACAAAGAAAAGCTGTGTATTTTCTACATTCAGGATGAAGTTCGATCTGACAAAGGCTGGATCTGAGATCAATAGAAGACATCACTTTTACACCATTGAAATTTTGAAGAAGTTCTTCCATCGTTTGCAGCCTGTCTGTTTCAGGAATGATGATAGTACTGATTGGTCTCGAATCTAAGACAAGCATGATCGATCCATTTTTCTTCTCAATAACATGTAATGGATAGTTGTATGAGCTTACTGCATGCTCAATAATGCCCTCGTCAACATAGATTGTATTTGTGTTCTAACAAGGTTCCTATAATGTGCTGGAATTACGTATGGTCTAACATAAAATTTAGTATGCTCACGAACACGAAATTGGTACTGAAATCCCTTCATTGTTCCTGTTATGTGAGTAAAAACTGTGTAATGTGCTTGTAACATCTCAGAAAGGTCCAGCTTGTCAGTGTCATTACAATTCTCAATTGTTTGAATTTTATTCTGAATTAACTCATTAGTATCAAATATGCCGTCGATATCATCCCTGTCAGTATTTGCAGAGTGATTGTTAGTGTCTAGTTCCGTCGAAAATTCCGAACTGTTGTCTAACAGAAGGTAAACCCGATTAATTTCCTCGTCGTGGTTAGAGAGCCAATCTTCAAATTTCAAAGCTATTGACTTACCTTCTTTCTCTAAACTTATTTCAGCGTCGTGAAAGTTGAAGATTGCTTTGTATTCATTCATAAAGCCTGCTCCCAATATAAGTTCCGTCGACAATAATGGAACAACAAGAATGGTCATAGAGAAGCTGTGGCTTTGACAAACGAATTCTAAGTTGGTTTGTTGGCGTACATCTACACTTTTTCCAACGATTGCACCTTGTAATTTAATCTTACGTAATGGAAGTGTGGGGCAATCGTTCGATTTGTTGTATTTGCTAAAAGCTGTTTCACTAATTACTGAAATGGGACTGCCTGAGTCAAGTACTGCCGTAAATTTTACGTCATTTCCTGTAATGTGAATCAAAGGAAATGCAATGTTGTTATGTTTTACGTCGTGTTCCTGGGGTAAGATGTCCCTAATGTCTTCCATTTTTACGTAATTACTAGCCACGGCAGCTGCGTCGTCAGTTTCAGAAGTACGTTTTGTGGCTGCCAGCGGTGTGAGTCATTGCCTATTGTGTCTTTGTTGGCGCGCGTCGTTATTGGGATTTGGAGACCTAACTTCTACAAATTCACCTTGTCGAGAGGGCCCTGCCCTGTTTGAATCCCGCCACTTCTGATGAAATTCAGGTCTGTCGTTTTGTCGATAGCTTACATAGTTTCTTTTTTGTCGGTCATGTGGTGGAGAATTTCTCCCGGAATCGTAACTGCACGTCTGAAGTTATTCTGTCCTCCTTGATATTAATTATTTTGGTTCCCATATTGTCTGTTTATCTGACTGTCTTTGTGATAGTCATTACCGCGGAGAGGTGATCTTTCCCTGTAATTATTACTACTCTGTCAACGGTTGTCATGCGGGGGGTGTCTGTTTTGGTCACGATTTACGTTGTGAGAATAGCCTTGTCGGGTCCAGTTATTATTTCTTTCGTCGCGGAATTGTGACGGATGTGACCTGTAATTGTTGTGTTCCTGTTTTCGCGTGCCGCGTTTGTCAGTGTCAGAAATGGTTCAAATGGCTCTGAGCACTATGGGACTTAACATCTATGGTCATCAGTCCCCTAGAACTTAGAACTACTTAAACCTAACTAACCTAAGGACGTCACACGACACCCAGTCATTACGAGGAAGAGAAAATCCCTGACCCCGCCGGGAATCGAACCCGGGAACCCGGATGCGGGAAGCGAGGACGCTATCGCATGACCACGAGCTGCGGACTGTCAGAGTCAATTTCCAATTCTTGTAACAGTCCCTGAAAAGCTTCAATGTCGTCTTTGCAACGTCCTGCCAAAATAATATGTCGTAAATGTTCAGGCAATTTGATTGAGCAAATGCGGATGAGTTCTGAGGGGCTGTATAGGTTTGACAGGTACTGATTCTCGAGCAATATGTCAACAAAATATTGGAGAAGAGAGGAAAATTCAGATTGTTTGAAATGTTTCATCATTATGATGCTATTTTTTACTCGGTCTTGGGTAGCTTGAGACCAATATGCTGAGAGGAAGGCATGATAAAATTCTCCTTCACTGTAACAATCGTGATAGACCGATCGCATCCTTACAGCTGGTTCATTCTCTAAATAGCCACACATAAGTTCTAATCTGTGCTCTAATGACCAGTTTGGAGGAAACCAACGAGAGAATGGATGAAGCCACGCTTATGGATGAATGTCGTTGCCGGAATTCTTGAATGTTTTGAATATACGTGTAGTAAAAAATAGCTTATAGTCAAAATCATCATGTCGGCGAGTCGCATGTCGGTCATTGTTACGTCGTTTCGGCGGTTCCATCTCTAAATTCGGTGTACTTTGCCAATTTCTTTCATAATTTCCGAAATGCCCCATGTTATTATTTTGTGGCTGTTCCGTATTTCTATGTCCCTCTTCCCGTATTGGAGTGTGAGTGTCCTCTGAAATAAGTAATTCTTGTATTACCTGTGTCAACTGATCTTGTACTTCCCGGATTTCTCTTTGGTGTAGCGTATTAATTTGATTCTGATTTTGTTTGAATTTCCTAATTTGTTCGTACTCTTCTGTATCATTAAAGACTAGCAGTCTTGTGTCATTTAGATTATCATCTACCTTCGTAGATAAATTATTTTGCTAATCCGAAAGTTCGACTACTTTCTCTGATAATGAACTAATTTCCTCTATGTGTCTTTCAGAACCAATTTTCAGAGTATCTACTGCGTCCTTTAAATTTTTCTGAGTTTTTGCAAGTAGCGTAACAGAATCGGTAGATGCAACTGAGTCAATTTTAGCCCGCAAAGTCTCGTGATTTTCATGAACAATAGTTTGCAGTTCTTTGATGGCCGCTTCATGATTCTGTAATGCATTTTCATGCCGCGAAAAAATAGGTTGTAAATGCTCACAAATTTGTGTTTTTACGTCGTTACAGACTTTCTGACTTTTCAATTCCATGTTATGTAACTGAGTAGTTAAATCTTCACGTGTTTGTTCAAGCGTGGTGTCTAACTTTTGAAGCTGTTGCTGTGTTTGTCTCTGATTTCGTTCCATCGTGTCTAACTTTTGAAGCTTTTGTCCCATTTGTTGTATTAATTGTAATAACAATGCACTGGTGTCTGAAACATGTCCCTCGGTGCTTTTCGGCAGTGAATTTGCACCGGCAACATTCGCATTTTGACAAGCAGAAAATGTGTCTTGACTTACTTGCGAAAACGGTGAGGACGCCAAACCTGAATCCACAGTATTTGCGAGATTGTGTCCTGTCATTTCGGATTCCTGAGGCGAGCTGTTGGCGACCGATCGATCGGTAATGCTTCCCTGTTCACTAATTGTTTCACTGGTTACAACATTATTTGCAGCCCGCTTCATTTCCCTATGCACAATTAACAAATTACTAGTTTGAACATTAGTTAAATCATTACACCGTGGCGCTAACACATTGCTTTCGTCTTCACTGTCATTTCTCAGTTTACTTTGGAGCCTAGTATTACGTTTTTCACACGCCATTATTGTCACAATATTTCACACGACGTCACAGAAAAGCACAATTTTAAGAGCAAAATAAGAAAGCACATTAACATAGCATTGAAAATAATATCTCGTTAATTGCAAGCGCAGCTGTGAAATACTTGGTGCAAATCTACAAGCATTCCACAACTGTTTTACTGTACAACAATGAAAAACTACAAGTTTAAAGGAGATTCTCTCTATAATTACGCGCTAGCAATAAACAATTGCTACACTAATTACAGAAATTACAAGAAAAAATCAGAAGATTCCAGTGAGGTATCCTCGGCTAATGGTCGACATATGAAACATCCCCTTTGAAAAAATTAATGAATTACTGTGCTGATAAACCTCTTACATTATTTGATTTACAAACAGCTGAGCAGAACCGAACGTACTCAGACATTTCGCTCCTTACCTATTCTGATCAACACTAAACTGACGCACAATATTTTTAGCGCAAAGCACTCTGACTTTCAATAATCCTTATAAAAGAATGGCCCTGACTAACATTAAACTATACCTTTCACAAATCACTTACCTCAAAAAAATCTTCGTTACTCGAACTACTGCGAGCGCCACAACTGCTAGCTAAATAAAAGTGTCAAACTACTGAAGGCACTAATTACTGATAGGCATAGTTAGCAAATGAAAGATTTTGATAGAGAACAAACAATGTATTTACCTTAATAGTGTTCAAAAGTCAAAATATATAGGAGTTCATGACATCCAGTCTTACAAATTTACTGTCTCTGATGGACACACGTGCAGATCATCCGCTCTCAAAACTCCGCCATTTCTCTTCCCACTTCCACCACTACTGGCGGCTCATCTCCAACTGCGCAATGCTATGCGCTGTTAAAAGCCAACTGTCCAACACTACAATAGCAGATTCCAAGAAAGCAAACCAGCCACAGACTGCACACAGCACAGTGAGTGATATTCGTATAGAGCGCTAATGGCGTTACCAACATAAAAACCTAAACAGCCTACTTACACAGTTCATATTTATCAAGTAGATATTTCCCCTGAACGTCATATAAAATTATTTTTCTCAGTCGCTTGCTGTCACGAATCATTATGAAAGGAAGTATAGCAGTTATTTTAACTGTGTAATAACTTATGCTATACATTTTTATTTATCTGTTACTTTACGAGTAAAACTGTGGTATGTTATTCAAAACATTGTGTGGTATGACTGAGAGAAATAGAGTTTTTTTGTGAGTGAGCAAGTTACGCTTACCTCAGACAGACAGGAAGTGAATTCAGAATTTTGCTAGGAAATCGTTTTGGGTGGAGACAACGGCATATCTAACCACTATACTGCTTAATGTGATTATTTTATCAAATAATATTGCTTTAAACTTTGGCTTACAACTCGACTGATTCATCATTTCCAACCAGTTCTCCTTTGAAATGAAAAAAAAAACTACCTCAAAATTAAAAGCTCATTTGATATTAATGGTGTTTCCAATAAAAATCTAAAGAGCTGTCAACTTATATTAAGTCCATCGTTTCTGAAATACGTAATGAACCATTAACCGAAGTTATTTTCCACAGAATTTAAAATATGATTGTCGAATAAGTGTTTCAACTGCTGGCATTATTTTCTAAAATGTTTGAGAAGATGATGTACTCTTTAATAGTAACATTTTATGTAATGTCATTACACTTAGGAAATCACAATTTGGTTTTCAGAAGGGTTGCTTACTGATAATGTTATTTATACGTTCACTCTCCAGATGCAGAAATTATTAAATAACAAAACGACACCAGTCGGTACTTTTTGTTTTTTTCCCTACACCTTTACCTGCATAAATCACATTTTAACGCATTGTTGTAGCTAAGAGATGGCTCACACAATTCTCAACGAAATGAATGCAGAATGCTGTGTTTCGTAAATCATCAATTACAGATAAGAAATGTTTTTTCTGATTAATGGCAAAATCGTTAATTTCCAAGTGGTACAATTTTGGTTCTCTGTTATTACGCAAATACGATAACGATCTTCCATTTGATATACATTCGTCCTTTTTTATATGAGACAAGAATTACAATTTATCAGTCATAGTAGACAGACACCAAGAGAGAAAACTGTAAAGAGTATGGACTGGTTTTCTGCAAACAGTTTCTCCGCTATCTAAAAAAGAAGTTTACAGCACCAGTTATAAATTTAAAGCACGGGCTGAAGTTATTGAGGAAGGCCAATATTCCAAATATTTGAAAATACGTACTGAAAAGGATCTAAATAAAAAAACAGACTTCGAAGCTTTTCGAACAATTCAGTATAGATACTTTTCCACATCTTGTTGCTACAAGACGTGGAGGGAGACAAATTAGTAAATTAACAAAATCTTCTTATTTTCTTTCAGTCATGTCATTCGGAATCGTATTCTGCTCTAACTTATCATTAACTAAAAAAGGCCTTGACTGTACAAACGCATGCCATACGAATGGTGTTCACTCTCGATCATTTTGTACATACTTATTTAACGCATTAGGTACTTTAATTACAGCATCAAAGTAGATATTTTATTTCCTCAAACAAGAAGAAAAAAATTACCTTCCTTACTCTGCACCAAAATTCTCTTTAGCTTGTGAAAGAGTTGCTACTAAAATGTTTGATAACTTACCGAATAATATTAAATGCATCACAGGTAACAAAGCTGAATTTCAAAGTAAACTGAAAAATCATTCTATGCAATTCCTTCTATTACAACAAGAATGATTATTTAGAAACTAGAAGATTTTATATTGCAAAATTGTTAATATAGAACAATGCTGAAAACAATTATAGATTAAAATCAGAACTGTGAAATTCAAATTCATGGCTCTAACAAATCAACGGAAATAACACTGACTTACAGTATTCCATTCGGTAATCGTATCCGGGTTGCAGCTGTCTGATTGCTCAGCTAATGGGAGCATATACTCTCAACGACAGGATCTTCGTATGTCGAATTTTATAGAACTTATGACCTTACGGTACTGTTTTATTTCTTATACAATGTGACGTTCCTGTTAAGCTAGATATGATCGAACCTTTTCGATAGAAATACTGTGCAGTAGGCTTCTAGCCATTTAACGAACCGGCAGTGCTCACTGTAATGGATGAAGCTTGACAGTTAACTATGCACAAACGCTTGGAAGTACAAATACTAACTGTACGACATTAGATTACACCATATGGTATTCTATGTGAAGATAAGCGTGGCTGACTTGTATGTATTATGATTGTTGCTTATTTTGGCCTACAGTTATAAAATTCAAACGATATTGTTCGGAAATTTGACAAGGAGATATTGTATGTTAAAAATGTTAGTAAGTGTTAATATACTGGTGGTTACTGCGAAAGGGAGGAAGCATTATGTGAAGAGGCTATCGTCCTGTATGATTGTAATACTGGAAAGTGGGTAGGATTACGAAGAAGTGTTAAGGGCCTAAAAGGGAAAATAAGGCTAGTGACTAATGTAAAGAAGAGGAAAAAATTACGTGTTTCAAGCTCAGGCTGCACAAAACGAAGTAATAAAGAAGTTACAAGAAGATCTCTGTGTTTCCGTAACGTAATACATCTAGACAGTATAAGGAAACTAAATTTCTCATCATTTGTTTCAATGTGACAGACTCTAAACAAATACGTTAAAGGAGAAATCTTACGTAAAAAGGACAAGTAAAGTTATGGCAGAAAATAATCATAATAACACAAAGCAGACAGTACTCGTACAAAGAAGAGGAGAAAGAAGCACAGAGTGGGGCAAAATAATTGCAACTATAAGTCAGTCTTTGGGGTAATAATTTTAGCACTCGTGTATAACCAATGAAAAACTCCGTCTAGATCACTATCTTTTACATTTTTTATTAATGAAGATCGATTTAGATTTGTCTAGCACACCCCTTTTTAAAACTCTGAAAATATTTCCACCGCTTTTCTTGTACATATACGAAACACTAATTTTTACAAAAGGGACCTAGACAGAAGATGAACCTACACAGGAACACTGTAAATACACACCTATGCAAAAGAGGGGTGCTTTATTCTGGAGCTATGTTATATAACCATATGCCTTCTTACCTAAAATGCATACCAACATTAAATGCATTTAAAATAAAGGTAAAACAGTTCTTGCTTGACCACTGCTTCTTTTCTTTGTCTGATTTTATGGAACATCATAATAAGTGAGCCTCATTTACCAAATTTCACTAATTGTCAATTCATTATATGGTTTGCATTGTGCTTATCATGTCATCTCACTTAATAACTGCCATTATCACATGTAGAGGCAATGCAGTACACCAAGCTACATTATTATGCACTTTTTATTATGTCAACAATGTAGTCAAAATGACTACTGTATTGTTAACTAATTAGGTTTACCACTGCCCTATATCACATGTACAAACAATGTACGAAACTGATTCTTGGACTAATAAATATTATCTGCAGATATAGTGCTACAAACCACAGTTTGTCAGGAGCGGTAAGAGTGTAGCATAAATTAAAATGAGGGGAACGTGATTTCCTGAGACATGCCATTACTTATGAAAGCAGTAATAGGAATTCTGTTCACCTGTGGATCGCTTTTAGAAGCATATAGAGTATGTCACTGTATCGCATATTAAGAACAAAAGCCTGATTCAAATGTACGTGATTTATATTTACTATCTGATAACAAAAGTATGTAGGGGCCTATTATTGGACATTAATGTGGCGCGCGCCCACCCTCAATTTTATGACAACTTGAACTCTGATGGAGACACCTTCAGCCAGATGTATGTATGTCAGTGGAAGAGCAGCAGGCCATTCTTCCTCAAGAACTGAAACCAGACAAGGTAGTGGTGTTGGACACGGTGATATAGAGCGAAGACGACTTATTATCTCATCCAAAAGGTGCTCCAATGGCTTGAGGTTGGGACTCTGGGCAGACCAGTCCATTCCAGGAATGCTACTCTCCACAAACTATTACCCAACAGGCGCTGCTTTATCACAGAGTACAGTGTCATGCTCAGGTACAATCATCAACTTCGAACTGTTTCTCTGTTGTACACAGTACACCATACTATAACATTTATTCATATCCTTCCACATTTAGCGTTTTCTGAAGCACCACACCCGAACCACGAGAAACACTTTCATAGCGCAACACTTCCTCCTCAAGACTTCACTGTTGGCACTACACATAACGGCCGGTAACGTTGGACAGGCGCTTGCCAAACACAAACCTTACACTTCCATTGGTTTGCTACAACGATTCATCAGTCCAAATCACTCGCTCCAGTCACTCACTGCCCATTGGTGTCTCTTAGCTCGGACTCCAGAATTCCGTGTCTTTCGAGGAGTTGCTCGCCCTTTGTGCCGCATTCTTTTGAGCTCCTTGCCCACAACCTCTGCGATAACTGGGCTGCTGGTAGCGCCTTGGAACTCACGTGTCATTCCTTCAGCCCGTTTCATCCTGTTATGTACAATCACCCTCCACAACGCGCGAAGGTCCCCGACCGTCAGTACACCACGGTCTGCCTGGTCTTGCTTTTGCTAAGGTTATTTCTTCGTGTTTCCACTTCCTTGACGAATCACCAACAGCTGTCTTGAGCACCTTTCAAACGGCTGAAATGTCTTAAATGGTCGTGGGTATTAAGAACCGCTTCAGATGTATTTGGCCCTTTATTACTGTACCACTACCGTTTTCGTGGCGCTAAAAGCCATATCCTTAGGTGTCATATATTAAACATTAGAGCGGAAAGGCGAGGAACCTTTTCTCCCAACATTCGTTGCCCGTCAAAACAAAACACTGCTAAAAGACGGTATGTTTTTTGACGGACAACCGGCCGCAGTGGCCGAGGGGCTCTAGGCGCCCAGTCAGGGACCGCCTTGCTGCTACGGTCGCAGGTTCTAATCCTGCCTCGGGCATGGATGTGTGTGATGTCCTTAGGGTAGTTAGGTTTAAGTTATGCTCTGTGCAAAATTCTACCAGACGGCTTCCTCTTTCATTTTTTCCCCCCAATCCATATTCACCTACTATGTTTCCTTCTCTCCCTTTTCCTACTCTCGAATTACAGTCACCCATGAGTATTAAATTTTCGTCTCCCTTCACTACCTGAATAATTTCTTTTATCTCATCATACATTTCATCAATTTCTTCATCATCTGCAGAGCTAGTTGGCATATAAACTTGTACTACTGTAGTAGGTGTGGGCTTTGTGTCTATCTTGGCCACAATAATGCGTTCACTATGCTGTTTGTAGTAGCTTACCCGCACTCCTGTTTTTTTATTCATTATTAAACCTACCTCTGCTTTACCCCTATTTGATTTTGTATTTATAACCCTGTATTCACCTGACCAAGAGTCTTGTTACTCCTGCCACCGAAGTTCACTAATTCCCACTATATCTAACTTTAACCTATCCATTTCCCTTTATAAATTTTCTAACTACCTGCCCGATTAAGGGATCTGATATTCCACGCTCCGATCCGCAGAACGCCAGTTTTCTTTCCCCTGACAACGACGTCCCCTTGAGTAGTCGCCGCCCGGAGATCCGAATGGGAGACTATTTACCTCCGGAATATTTTACCCAAGAGGACGTCATCATCATCTAACCATACAGTAAAGCTGCATTGCCTCGGGAAAAATTACGGCTGTAGTTTCCCCTTGCTTTCAGCCGTTCGCAGTACCAGCACAGCAAGGCCATTTTGGTTATTGTCACAAGGCCAGATCAGTCAATCATCCAGACTGTGGCCCATGCAACTACAGAAAAGGCTGCTCCCCCTCTTCAGGAATCACACATTTGTCTGGCCTCTCAACAGATAACCCTCCGTTGTACACTCCTGGAAATTGAAATAAGAACACCGTGAATTCATTGTCCCAGGAAGGGGAAACTTTATTGACACATTCCTGGAGTCAGATACATCACATGATCACACTGACAGAACTACAGGCACATAGACACAGGCAACACAGCATGCACAATGTCGGCACTCGTACAGTATATATCCACCTTTCGCAACAATGCAGGCTGCTATTCTCCCATGGAGACGACCGTAGAGATGCTGGATGTAGTCCTGTGGAGCGGCTTGCCATGCCATTTCCACCTGGCGCCTCAGTTGGACCAGCGTTCCTGCTGGACGTGCAGACCGTGTGAGACGACGCTTCATCCAGTCCCAAACATGCTCAATGGGGGACAGATCCGGAGATCTTGCTGGCCAGGGTAGTTGACTTACACCTTCTAGAGCACGTTGGGTGGCACGGGATACATGCGGACGTGCATTGTCCTGTTGGAACAGCAAGTTCCCTTGCCGGTCTAGGAATGGTAGAACGATGGGTTCGATGACGGTTTGGATGTACCGTGCACTATTCAGTGTCCCCCCGACGATCACCAGAGGTGTACGGCCAGTGTAGGAGATCGCTCCCCACACCATGATGCCGGGTGTTGGCCATGTGTGCCTCGGTCGTATGCAGTCCTATTGTGGCGCTCACCTGCACGGCGCCAAACACGCATACGACCATCATTGGCACCAAGGCAGAAGCGACTCTCAGCGCTGAAGACGACACGTCTCCATTCGTCCCTCCATTCACGCCTGTCGCGACACCACTGGAGGCGGGCTGCACGATGTTGGGGCGTGAGCGGAAGACGGCCTAACAGTGTGCGGGACCGTAACCCAGCTTCATGGAGACAGTTGCGAATGGTCCTCGCCGATACCCCAGGAGCTAAAGTGTCCCTAATTTGCTGGGAAGTGGCGGTGCGGTCCCCTACGGCACTACGTAGGATGCTACGGTCTTGGCGTGCATCCGTGTACTGTGGAGACCTCACGCCCCATGTGTTGAGCAATTCGGCGGTACGTCCACCCGGCCTCCCGCATGCCCACTATACGCCCTCGCTCAAAGTCCGTCAACTGCACATACGGTTCACGTCCACGCTGTCGCGGCATGCTACCAGTGTTAAAGACTGCGATGGAGCTCCGTATGCCACGGCAAACTGGCTGACACTGACGGCGGCGGTGCACAAATGCTGCGCAGTTAGCGCCATTCGACGGCCAACACCGCGGTTCCTGGTGTGTCCGCTGTGCCGTGCGTGTGATCATTGCTTGTACAGCCCTCTCGCAGTGTCCGGAGCAAGTATGGTGGGTCTGACACACCGGTGTCAATGTGCTCTTTTTTCCATATCCAGGAGTGTAGTTGCACCTACGGTACGGCCATCTGTATCTCTGAGGCACGCAAGCCTCCCCACCAACGTCAAGGTGCATGGTTCATGGGAAGGAGAGATCAGTTAATGCACAAAATTCTTCACCAGCAACACTTTCGCAAATATGGACGGCTGTAGCGTATAGTGGCTCAATATTTGTGCAGGGCACTTCCAACATTTTTGAATCCTGTTCTGGAGGGACGACAAGTGCCGGCACGAAGATCAAGAACGATGCAGCAGAGACGGCTGTGAGATGACGTCAACCAATAGCACGCTGACTAGGACGTCACCACGACTGGAGCGGCGTCCCCACGAAGGGAATAAAAGTGACGTGGCGCCTAGCCGCGGCCGCGCTAGAAGAGCCGCGCTAGAAGACGCACTAGAAGAGCTGTGACTCGTGATCCATATAAATTACTTGCATGGAAATAGTGTATTTCGAAGGATACTGATTATCTGCAATCTGGCCAATTTCTTGATACACCACCTTGTACTTACGCATGTTAAGTATTGCCAATACAATTACTGTAATAAACCCCATTAATATGATTTGCTTGTATGTTGTCCAGTTATCCGATTAAAACAGCTTCCTGGGCACCGAATGAGAGACGTGTGGGCAGGATCCCACAAGTCCATGCCACGTCGAGTTTTTGCACTACGTCGGGTAAAAGGAAGTCTGACACTATATTAGGAGGTATTCCACGCCTTTTTCCACCTCTCTGTAAGTTACATTGTGCTATAGGGAGTCACAGAAGGTAAAAACTATAGAAGAAGACAGAGACGGAATGCATCCAGCAAATAACTGAGGCTGTTATTGCTATGAGATAAAAAGGTTAGCACAGGAGATTAATTTGTGACGGTTCGCATCAGACCAATCAGAAGATAGATGACTCAAAAGAAAAGAATCTGTCCTTGATAGAAGGTGTGTGGGACCAGCTCGGACGACAAATCCGTCCCCGTGCCGATGAACGGAATATCGATGACCAGTCTGTCGCAACAGTTGTGGGTCACCTTACCTCAGGAGAGGAACATCGGCTTCATGGCCGGCGTCTGAAGTGAATCACTGCATACATGCAGGTCAGAGTAGGAGCAACGTCAACTGAGAAGTGGACTTATACTCCCAGGTTCTTTGTAAATTTGACACCATTTTGTAATCACTTAAAACACGTCACATACACTCGTGACACACGAAGTTTCATTTTGTTTACTACGTGGTTCACTTTTTTTGTCAGGCACTGTACTTACGAACTGTGTAGCATCACTTGCATGAAATACACTAAATCTGTGCCAACCCACTGTCTTTAGTACCACACCATTCCTTTCGGTAAAAGGAATCCCGCTAATAAAGTGCAACTCACCACTAGAAATTCCACTCACACACAGCTACGTCTTGTCGTAGCCACAGGTGCCTGATGACCGGAAATGGGAAGCAGGAGCAGACCCCTGGAAACAAGCACGTCACTTGTACGAAACGGACATAACAACGGAATGGAGGCGGCAGCAGTAGGCCGGCTTTCGTGACTCACACGGGCCAATATGGCACCGTCCCATGTTCGGCCTGATCACGAGCTTGCCATTAACGCCTAGACAGAACCAGGGCGCTTGACGTCTTTGTTTCTCTCCCCCCCCCCCCCCCGTTCACTCTCTCTCTCTCTCTCTCTCTCTCTCTCTCTCTCTCTCTCTCTCTCTCTCTCTCTCTCTCTCTCGCCTTACGTGAGGGTGGGAAGAGCAGGGATTGGGGACTTACAGGAGGACCCTGCTATTTGTGGTAAACGGTAAAAATAGTTTCCCATGTGAAGGAAGAAATCGTAAGCTGGCACTTGTGGAATTATCATTTCTTATATTATAGCCCTCCTTGAAACAATATGCAAACAAGACATCATTGTACACTAGGGATAAACGGAAAGAGGCTGTACTCTTGTTGACAGTATTTCATGACATTGGTATACAAAAACTGCCACATCATCTACAAAAATGCATCGACAGAAATGGTGATTATGTAGAAAATAGCTAAATGTTCAAGCTGTAAACTGATGTACATCATTTTAGAAATAAACAGGTCTATGTACTTATAAAAAACAGGAGACCTTACTTTTGGGATTACCTTCGTATTAAGCAATATATTCTATACAGTGAAGAATGGAGGGAAGTATAGACGCAAAACAAGGGATGACTACATAAAAAGTTCCAAATGAATGTACGCTGCAGTAGTTAATCAGAAATAAAGGGGTTTGCACAGGATAGAGTAACGTGGAGAGCTAAATCAACACCAACACAGTGAAGGACCACTTGGATAAAACAGAGTAGAGGCTTCATAAGTAAAATATAACCTAAGTAAATATTAATACACCTCTGACATTTCACAACAGTCTTTCTGAAAAATATTACGCCAAAATTTTGCAACAGATAATACTAACGTTTTATCCTGCCTCAAGACCTCACTCATTGGGGAAGAGTGGTAAGTCAGTTTTGCAGGCAAGAAAATGAATAGCTTGGGTACACACACGGCAATCAAAATCCTCATCGTAGTCTAGTGTCAGTTGGAGGCGTCTGCAACGCGTGCTCTGACTGATGTTGAGAATGTATTGAACAGTATACTATTGTCCTTTACCCTGTCAGGAACCCTCCTTGTAAAAATGTATAAGCAAAACTACTTGAGGAAAATGCCTACTACAAAGCAATGGCCGCCTACCTAAATTATCCTTGTCAAATTAGACCTTCAAGTACACTGTCTGACGTAATGCCGAATTGACCAGTAGGTGTCAAGAGAGACCGACCCGCCAGTTCAGGGGACCACACTGTGGTTCAGGTCGAAAAAATCTATTTTTCGTTTTCATCATATTTCGATAGATTTAGGTTTCATTTAACCACTATGAAAAGGATTTTGTTGAAAAAATACAGGGAGCGAAAGGCTATTTGCAGTTTGTACAGAAACCAGATGGCAGTTATAAGAGTCGAGGGACATGAAAGGGAAGCAGCGGCTGGGAAGGGAGTGAGACAGGGTTGTAGCCTCTCTCCGATGTTATTCAATCTGTATATTGAGCAAGCAGTAAAGGAAACAAAAGAAAAATTCGGAGTAGGTATTAAAATCCATGGAGAAGAAATAAAAACTTTGAGGTTCGCCGATGACATTATAATTCTGTCAGAGACAGCAAAGGACTTGGAAGAGCAGTTGAACGGAATGGACAGTGTCTTGAAAGGAGGATATAAGATGAACATCATAAAAGCAAAACGAGGATAATGGAATGTAGTCGAATTAAGTCGGGTGATGCTGAGGGAATTAGATTAGGAAATGAGACACTTAAAGTAGTAAAGGAGTTTTGCTATTTGGGGAGCAAAATAACTGATGATGGTCGAAGTAGAGAGGATATAAAATGTAGACTGGCAATGGCAAGCAAAGCGTTTCTGAAGAAGAGAAATTTGTTAACATCTAGTATAGATTTTAATGTCACGAAGTCGTTTCTGAAAGTATTTGTGTGGAGTGTAGCCATGTATGGAAGTGAAGCATGGACGATAAATAGTTTCGACAAGAAGAGAATAGAAGCTTTCGAAATGTGGTGCTACAGAAGAATGCTGAAGATTAGATGGGTAGATCACATAACAAATGAAGAGGTATTGAATAGAATTGGGGAGAAAAGGAGTTTGTTTCACAACTTGACAAAACGAAAGGACCAGTTGGTAGGACATGTTCTGAGGCATCAAGGGATCACAAATTTAGCATTGGAGGGCAGCGTGGAGGGGAAAAATCGTAGAGGGAGACCAAGAGATGAATACATTAAGCAGATTCAGAAGGGTGTAGCTTGCAGTAAGTACTGGGAGATGAACAAGCTTGCAAAGAGAAGAGTAGCATGGAGATCTGCATCAAACCAGTCTCAGGACTGAAGACAACAACAACAACAACAATTGATCTCTGGGTTACGTTCCATAAATGTTCGATCGGTGGCAAATTCATTCGTTCAAATTGTGCAGTATGTTCCTCCAGCCTGTTGCGAACAATTGTCGTCCGAGGACATGGTTCTGTGTCATTCATAAAAATTCCTCCGTTGTTTGGTAACATGAAGTCCATGAGTGACAGCAAACGATCTCAAAGAAGGCGAACGTAACCATATCTGGTGAATGATCGGTTCAGTTGGATCAGGGGCCCAGTCCATCCCATGTGCACATCTCACGCCATTACATAACCATCATCAGCTTTCACAGTGACTTGTTGACAACTTGGATTCTGGCTTCGTGGGGTTTGTGCCATACTCGAATACTGCCGTTAACTCTTGTAAAGTGAAATCTAGACTCGTCTCACCAGACCACGCTCCAACAAATATGGTCACGAGCCCAGGAGAGCCGCTGCAAGCCATGACGTGCTTTTAGCAAAGGCACTGGCATCGGTCGTGTCTTACCATAGGCCATTAACGCCAAATGTTGCGCACTGCCTCAACAGATATGTTCGTCGTTCGTCCCACATTGATTTCTGCCATTATTTCACACAGTGTCGCACAGTCACTGACAAATCTATGCAAAAGCCGCTGTTCTTGGTCGTTAACTGAAGACCGTCGGCCACTGCGTTATTCGTGGTGAGACGTAATGCCTTAAATTTGTTATTCTCGGCACACTCTTGACACTTTTGATAGTATAATATTGAATTCCCTGAATTCCCTAATTACCAAGATGGAATATCCGTTTCGCTAATCTACAACTGCCATTCCGCGTTCAAAGTCTATTACTTCCTGTAATACGCCCATAATCACCTCGGACACTTTTCCAAGTGAGTGCAAATAACAACGCACTGCCCTTTTATACTTCGTATATGCGACACTACCTCCATTATCTGTATACGTGCATATCACTATCCCATGAGTTTTGTCACCTCAGTGTATCCGCTGACGTCTTAACAGGCTTCCTATCGCACTGTACCTTCTTCTTGTCTACGTTTGTAGCACCCCATCTCAAATGCTTCGAGTCTCTTCTGTTCCGGTTTTCCTACAGTCCATGTTCACTACCATACAATGCCGTTCTCCAGACGTACATGCTCAGAAATTTCTTCCTCAAAATAAGTCCTATGTTTGATACTAGCAGACTTCGCTTGACCAGGAATTCCCTTTTCGTCAGTGTTAGTCTGTCACAGGGTATTTTGGTGCCTAGACGGAATTAATAGACTTCGTCTATTCTGCAATCCCCAATTATGATGTTGAGTTTCTCGCTGTTCTTAATTTTGATGCCCCTCATTTCTTTCATCTTCCTTCGATTTACTTTCAGTCCATATTCCTTACCCATTAGTCTGCCAATTTCGTTGAACAAATCCTTTAATTGTTTTTCATTTTCACTCAGGATAGCAATATTATTAGCGACTCTTATCATTGAAATCATTTCACCCTAAATTTTAATTCCGAATTTGAATCGTTCTTTTATTTCCTTCATTGCTTATTCGATGTATAGATTGAATAGCAATTTCGAAAGACTGTATCCCTGTCTTACACCTTTCTTGATTCTAGATCTACGTTCTTGTCTTCCCCTTTTATTATTCCCTATTGGTTTTTGTACATACTTCCTTGTAGCCCACCACTAATTTTCTCCCGTCTTTCCCTGTAGCTTACCACTGTTTTTTTTTTCAGAATTTCTAACATCTTGCACCATTTGACATTCTTGAAATCTTTTTCCAGCTCAACAAATTGTATGAACGTGTCTTGATTTTTCTTCAGTTTTGCTTCCCTTTTCGGCCTCAGCGTCAGTACAGTTTATCTCGTGCCTTTACATTCCTAAAGTCATCTGACTGTCATCTAACAGATCCTCTATTTTCTTTTCCACTTTTCTGTATATTTTCTTGTCAGTAACTTGGATATATTAGCTGTTAAGTTAATTGTGCGATAATTCCCGCACTTGTCGGCGCTTGCTATCTTCCGAGCTGTGAAGATGATGTTTACCCGAAAGTCTGATGGTAAACGACCTGTTTTATACATTCTTCACACCATCATGAATAGTCGTTTTGTTGCCACTCCCCCCCCCCCCCCCCCAATTGTTTTAGAAATGCACATGTAATGTTCTCTATCGTTTCTGCCTTATTTGATCCGAAGTCATCCAAAGCTCTTTTAAGTTCTAGTGCTAATAACGGCCCCCCTATTGCATCCCTGTCGACTCTTGTTTCTTCTTCTATCGCGTCATCTCACAAGTCGTCCTCCTCACAGAGGCCTTCAGTATACAATTTCCACCTATTCGCTCTCTCCTCAGAATTTAACAGTGGAATTCACATTGCCATTGCTTTTAATTTTACTGAAGGTTGATTTCACTGTACTGTATGCAGAGTCAGTCTTTGCGACAGTCATTTCTTTTTCGACTTCTTCACATTTCTAATGCAGCCATTTCGCCTTAGTCTCTTTCATTCCTAAGTCACTTATATCTCGCATATTTTCGTACGACTTTCATCGATCAGCTGAAGTATTGCTTCCGTTACCCGTGGTTTCCTCGCAGTTACCTTCCTTGTACCTACATTTTTCCAACTTCTGTGATTTCTCTTACAGAGATGTCCATTTCTTTTCAACTGAACTGCTTACTGAACTACTCATTATCACAGTGTCTATAGTCTCAGAGAATTTAAAGGTTATCTCTTCATTCCTTAGTACTTCCGTATCCCATTTCTTTGGCCATTGCTGCTTCCTGCCTATTGTTTTGAAGTTCAGCCTACTCCTCGTCGTTCCTAAATTGTGGTCTGAGTCCTGTGTATACATTACAATCCAATATCTGATTTCGGCATATCTGCCTGACCATGATGTAATCAATTTGGAACCTTCTCGTATCTCCCGTACTTTTCCAAGTATACCTGATCCTCTTATTCTTCAACAGGGTATTCGCTATTATTAGCTGATATTTAATGGAGAACACAACTATTATTGTTTCATCTCACTGAATCCTACGATCAAACCCATATTCTTCCGTAACCTTTTCTTGTACCCCCTTCCCTATAACTACAACTGAATTCCAAGCCGCCCATGACTATTAGATTTTCCTCTCCTTTTACACACTGAATTACCCGTTCATTATCTGCATATACATTCTGTATCTCTTTATCCTCTTCTAGGGACGTCGGCATGTATACCTAGATTGTCGTTGTCGGTGTTCGTTTGCTCCCGATTCTGATGAGTCAACCCTTTCACTGAACTGTTTACACTAACTTACTCTCTGTCCTACCTTTCTATTACTAACGATCCTACTGACGTTATACTATTTTCTGCTGCTGCTGATATTACTCTATACTCATCAGACCAGAAATCCTTGGCTCCTTACCGATTCACTTCTGTGATCCCCAATATGTCTAGATTGAGCCTTTCCATTTCCCTTTCCACGCTCCGACACTTAGAACGTTCCCTTTCGTTAGTCACTCAATCTTTTTCTCATGGTCAGCTTCCCTTGGCAGTCACCTACCATAGATCGAATTGCGGAGGCAGTCCGGAATCCTCTGGCGATGGAGAGATCATCATGATACTTTTTCAATTACAGATCACTTGTTCTTTGAATACACATCATATGTTTTAATGGAGTGGTTTGCATTGTTTTCTGTATCTTCATGCGGTTGATAAATGCTGATTTTTCCGCGTTGAAGGGCAAGAGAGTGCCCTGAATCTCTGTCCGCCTCTCCACCCTCTTTGAAAAGGCCGTTAGAAGAATGAGCATCGCGTGAATTCTTGTGCTGTAAGTCTTCTGCCGTCATTGCTGATGATTTTTGTTTAAAATTAAAGCAATGACAAGGTTCTAACCTGGAACCGAAGGCGGTTTTAGTACTAGTCTTTACTAGTCAAAGATGCTGTCCCTAGATCACAGGTGCTGTCAGGGTGAAACACCTTTCTGTCCAATGAATACCTCAACATCACATATACAGTTCATAGAGACACGTACCATGTGTTGACAAGCATTGTGGTGTGTGTGACATTTTACACAATGGTAAGGACAGATGGGCCACACAGTTGTGTGAAAACTGTCTTCGTAGGAAAGCTGTACAGGAGCAGGAATGTTGAGCGAACAAGTTAGCACAGTAAGCAGAAGATTTACTTAACTTGTATTCCTCCAAGACTCATTGCAAATAATGCAGCAAGAAACAGTACAGCTATCACAATGTCAACAAGGATGAGGCTCCATGTACTAAAGCACGATCAACGGTGTCGGAGCAGCGACTGGTAGCATCTGCGTTGCATCACATTGCAAAGAGGGGGCAAGTGAGAGTGGGCTGTGTGTCTTCCACTGGACGTCCTATATTGCAGCGGCAGAGGTCGCTCGCAGTCCGGAGCCGCTGGAGATGTGGCCAACAGGCGTGCACCATGGGGTCTGCCAGATCACATGTGACCGCTATTGGTGTCCGATGGAAACTTGCAAATTCCATTGCCAACTGTGACACGAGTGGGGTGGCAGTGATAAATGACACTACACACTGTCCTGTTGAACAATGGTACCATGATACTGAAGCACGAGAGGTAACAAAAGACGACAGAGGATGTAACTGCGCCACCAGAGTTCCATCAGTCACTACCAGCAGTTATATGGAGTCGTACTTGATGGCTCCCCACATCCTGATGCAATGAGTAATACTGCTGTGTCTCTCAAAAACATTGTAACAATGGAACTTCTCACCAGATCGGCGCCATGCATCCTGACAATGGTCATTCAGAGTAGCAGAGAACTGCTGTTTACCAGCGAACACAATGTGGCGCCATTCAACGACAGTCCAGGCTTCCTGGCCGAGACACCACTCCAACAAAGAGGTTTCTAAAGTGGTCTTAATGGTAGCCTCCACATGAGACGGTGACTTCCTTGTCCGGCTGTAGCTAGTCTCCAACCATTTGTGTGAGATCACACAGAATGTTTCAGGGAGAGCATAAACTGTTTATGCATGGCAAGAACAGATGTGAAAGGATTGCGATGCTTTTGGTGCACAATATAGTATGGTTCATGGCGGTCTAGAAGTATTGTGTCTGACTAGTAATTTAAACGTCCTCGATACCGGGCTCTAACACTGCCGCTACTTAAATTTTGAATAAAAATAATCAACAAATGGCGACTGAAGACTTCCGGCATAAGAAATCACCCTCATTCTGCCAATGACCATGTCAAAGAGGGCAGAAGAGTGGACAGAGGTTGAGGGCACCCTCTTGTCCTTTGGGTGCGAAACTGTCCCTAAACGCGGAAGAAACAGCAATGATCAAGTGCATTAGGATGCAGAAACAACGAAAAGCACTGCTTTAAAGACAGGTTGCGTACTCATAGGACATTGAAAAAGTGTCATGATGATCTCCATTGTCAAATGATTCCGGAGGAGCCCCCATACGGATGGCCGGAAGGCGATTGCCAATGGGAGGTGACCATGGGAAAAAGATCGAATAACCAACGAAATTATAACATTCTATGAGTCAAGATGTGGAATATTGGAAGTTTGGACGTAGTAGGGAAGCTAGAAAATCGGAAAAGGGAAGTGCAAAAGATATGTAGTGGTGATCAGTGGAGAGAAATGGAAACATGACAAGGACTTATGGTCAGATAAGTACAGCGCAATATCAACAGCAGCAGAAAATGTAGTACTGGGACTAGGATTTGTTACGAATAGGAAAGTAGGACACAGAGTGAGTTACTCTGAACAATTCAGTAACAGGATTATTCCCATCAGAATCGACAGCAAACCAACACACACAACAATAGTGCAGGTATACATGTCGACTTATCTAGCAGAGAATAAAGGGATAGAGAAAGTATATGATGATACTGAACGGGTAATTCAGTATGTAAAAGGAAAGGAAGATCTAATAGTCATGGGGGATTGGAGTGAAGTTTTAGGTAAGGGAATATGTAACGTTAGCACCGACTATCTTAAATAGGAATCGATACTAACGTTAAACCTCTTCGAGGAATTTTGCGAAAGTTGTGACCGTGAGATAACCTAACGGGAACAGAATAATTAAAATGGGATTCGTTTCCCAAACACTCCAGCAGAATACAACCAACAGTAAACAGGTTGGTCAGGAACAGACGTTCTCCCTGTACAAAATCGGGTTGCAATACTACATATTAATATCGGTCGTCAGCCTAATGAGACATTCTTCTGTCAAGCAGTAAAATAAAGCAGAAGCTAACATAACCTTCTTTGACATACACACACACTAAACTCTTTCTTTATATCTGTTTACATTACAACACAGTAACGTAACCTTGCAGATAAATGTGCTATTAACTTGGAAGTCAGACAAACAAATGGGGAATGAGGTAGCAAACAGTTGCCTCTGGCAACATGTACCTCAAATAAACTACATGCAGCAGTTTGTAGAACCAATCACTAGCACACATGAAACTAGTAACAATGCTAAACAGGGAAGAGCCTGAAATGCTACTCATTAAAATGAGAGGATCAACTAATGATCATATTCTATAACATCATTGCTTAGTACAGGGACTCTATGCCTGTACATTAAGCAACTTGCATTAGAATAGCTAATTATAATTAATTTTAATTAGTAATTAAGTAAAGCACAACAAACTATGACTCTTTAAATAATAAAAGCGCTTTGATAAGCAGTCTTTAACCTACTCAAAATATAGTTGGCTGTGAAAATGCCAACACAACATGAAATTCAAGTTCAAACACATTCTCGTTAAGTGGACACTGATAAAACTTCGTAATTCTGATCAAAGCGCCTAAATCTAACAATCAATAATCTTTTTTACTTCAGATCAACTTTACTATTTTCAGACAGTTTTTCAAGTGCGGATAATTATTTAACGAAATGATTGTAAACTGACTTAAAAATGATCTGGAAGTGAACTTTAAACACTATAACTCCACACATTAGAAAGCAATCGTAACTGTTTTAACAGCTGCCGAATAAATATTTCCATAATAAATTAGGTCACTCTGAATTAAATTCACTAGGATAGGATCCCTGTTCAGGTTTGTGATTTGACATAATCTCGGATATGAGATAGAGTTTTTAGCTACATGACGATTATTATTAAAAACAGCCAAATTTCACAAATGCCTGGTCCATTTACAGAGTGCCAAAAACAAACAATATAGTGTAAGGCTGGTGGTACCGGTGGCGCAATTTACAGTGGCAGTTAACATGGCGGCGATGCAGTCATGGCAACAGTATTGGCCTCGCCCTGTTACAGATCTTCTTGGCATCGGAATTATACTTTTAAAGGGCCAAAAACCATGTCATGGTAATAATATCACCAAATGCAGCTTCTGAGGCCCATAAATACTGCTCGTAAGCTTCTCTGGCCTCAAAAATCTAAGAATATGAACCACAATGATCCGATACTGCTAGCGAGATGTTAACCAAAGACCCCTTACCAGTCACAAAGGACGAGTTATCACTTGCGCGCCAATCACACTTTTTCCTCTTCGCCAGGCTACTTCCGTAGCTGAGGGGCTTCCCCGCACCTTTTACAATCTACGTTCCATAACTATGTACCAAGTAATTTACAGTACGTAATATAACGATCATTCCAGTAGTTATTTAAAACCACAAGCACAGTTTGAATAACATCGTTTGAAAGTTCACGTAACTAAAATATGTATACATAGCCAAAGAATTGAGTCAGATACAAGATTCTACATAAGCAACACTACAAATTGACATAGAAATATCGATACCGATTCAAAATAGGTCGAAAACACTTTCGCAAATATGTACGGCTATAGACGCTGGATGGCTCAATACTTCTGCAGCGAACTCTCAACGACTTTTTGAGTCCATCCTACTTCGAGATACTATATTACCCCGGCAAAAGAAGGTCCGAAGCGATATTACGAGGTATCCTATGACTTTCGTCACCTCATTGTATATGACTCACAGTGTGCTTCAGAGAAGCAACGTGATATCATAAAAAATTACAGAAGTCAGGTGGTTTAAAAAGTTTTTATCTCTATGTTAGTGACACTTTCAGAATACTGGGCGTATCACGATTATGAAAACTTTTAGCGTTCGATATACTAAGAGTATTAGTCTGCTTTAGCTTTAAGAAGAGCTGTATTCTGGTATAGTTTCAATCTGTTGCCTTTTGTTAGATTTCATGAAAGACAATGCGAAATAGCTGCAGTGGATGGCAAGTCCAGGACGAATGTAAAGTTACGTCCTCTAGCCTCAATTGTAACAATGGAACCTCTCACCAGATCGGCGCCATGCATCCTGACAATGGTCATTCAGAGTAGCAGAGAACTGCTGTTTACCAGCGAACACAATGTGGCGCCATTCAACGACAGTCCAGGCTTCCCGGCCGAGGCACCAATCCAACACAGAGGTTTCTAAAGTGGTCTTAATGGTAGCCTCCACATGAGACGGTGACTTCCTTGTCCGGCTGTAGCTAGTCTCCAACCAATTGTGTGAGATCACACAGTTAAAACACAGGGAACTCTAGAGGACGTAGCGTAGTTTAGACGCATCGTGGACCGCTTAAAAAAGAATGCTTCCAAACGTTTAGGAGTAGATACGGAGTTGCGGAGCATATTTAAAGAAAGTTGTCAATAACGGAGTGACAAATGTCGAAGAAACTGGTGTTTCGTAATATGCGTTGCTTGTTGAGCGTATTTTCCTTGGATTTTTTTCAGGTGGGAGTAAATTTCTATTTCTTCATGTATGTCCATAAAGTATCCGTTCTTCACTGTATGAAGGATTACGAGGTTGTTTTAAATATTGTGCACCGTGTGATTTTCTTGTATGAGGTGAGCTATGAAGCACCATTTACATCCTATATTTTTTCTCTTTAATTCCGTGTGTTATTTGTACTACTTGATGTTTATTCGATGTAGCTAGCCTTACAATGATAACAGTAAATTTTGTACCTTTATGTTGCCCGTTTGGTATGAGACTTGCGTTGCGTTAATGTCGTATATTAAGAGGTGTAATAATGAAGGTTGACGTGTAGATTATGTTTCTCTAATAAGATTGATAAGTATATGAGACCAGGTCGCAGAAAGGAAACGATGCATATAGTTTTTTATGTAGTTCCTCGTTTTGACTTAATTGATTCCTTTTGGACTTAGTGAAATTATAAATTTAGTCAGTGATAACGTTGTGGTAGGCGTTATTCTAGGCTATGTTTCTCATCCAGCTGCTCCTTTCCTGCTTCATCAGCATCTGGTGGCGGTTTAAGGAGTCTATTTACTGCAGAAATTTCATCAAAGACGATGCTCTGATAGCCCCTATTGCTGGCTGTATTTCGCATCCAGCTAAGTCCCTTTCCTTCTTCATTAGCATGTTGTGGCAGTTTAGGGATTCCATTTGCTGCAGAACGAAAGACAGTCTTTCTCTACCGAGCCGGATGACATGACGTGGCAGGAGTAATGACGTCACATGATGTAGGTTCATGATAAACTATAAAGAATATGTATGTTGCTTCATGACATTGGAAGGAAGATGGATTAGTGTTCAACGTCCCGACGACGTCGAAGTTATTAGAGGCGGAGCACAAGCTCGGATTAAGAAAGGATGGGAAAGGAAATAGGCAGTGCTATTACAAAGAAACCATCCTGGCATTTAGGGAAATCACGGAAAACCTTTGCTCTCCAGTATGCGAAGCCAAATGTGCTAACCATTGCGTCACCTCTCCTCGGTCTGATAATAACGCTAAGATCGAAAAAAAATGTTGTTATCTTTCTGGTGCTCGACTATAAAAGTAATAATATTATACGTGTCTCTGGAGGCTTTAGAAAATTGGTCATATTTCACGTTGTGATGCAATGAATTGTCAGGGTAGCTACATCCGACAAACGAGAAGCAACTCGAAACGTGATACAAGGAACACACAGAACTAAAAAGAAGAAACATACACACAGTGCACAGTACAGAAAATAATTTTGTAATCCTTTAGACGATGAAGAAGTGGTACTTTATCGTCCCGTATGAAGAAGCAGAAATCTACACCCAAAAAAACAAAACAAAAAACCAAGGAAAATACGTTCAGCGATCATCACTAGTTTCTTGGACATCTATTGCCCCGTTGTTGACAACTTCCTTTAGAGATACTCCACAATTATGTAACGGTACGTAGATGCTTTTTAGAGCTGTCCACGATGTGTCTAAGCTACGGTAGAGTGCTTTACATTTCCCTGCGTTTTATCTTTTGCACACAACACTGTTCCGCAACCAGTGTGCTGCGGTACTCTGGCATGTTGCCACGTAGGAAGGTTGTGACACGAACATTTACATATTATTGAAAGAAATCAAGGGAATTCCAATATAGATATAATGTGAATTTTTATGTTTTTAAAGAAATTCAATGTAATTCATTTCCCTTGATTTTAAGTAAGGAGGTGGTTGTTAATTTTTTAATTATTTAATACATCCTGCTAACTGCCACATTGTCACAGAAATTAAATGTCATTCATTTGTTACACATTGTTGTTATACTTTGCTTATCTTAAATTAATTGTGTTCTTGCATGCACCACTACACCGCCTACGCCGCTAGGGTGAGAGTACTTTGTAACACAGCATATTTTGTGAACAGCAGAATGTAGGTGGTTTTCTCTAAAATTCTAGGGTCAGCAAAAATGTCCATTTCTTATTACGTATTTGATTGTCTTGTTTTGATATTTCTTCCAGTTTTTAGCCATTTCTTAAACTCTATTGCTGTTTTCGTTGGCCATCAAAGGACCCAAACATTGTCAAATCGTAATATAGAATTTCAGGTCAACAATATTTTTGTTGTCCCATCATGGACTTTCCATTGTTTGAGTACTTCAGTTTAGCTTTATCACAGTTGCACTCTGCAGTAGTGCGAATATTGGTGATAAACCAGAATTTTCTATTACAGTGTTATTAAACTAACTATTTTTTTATATGGAGAAGCTTGTTGGACAGTGTGGTCCGTCCTCGAGTACAAGTAGTGAAACCATTGAGCCCGAAATGAAGAAACAGAAAGTACACTGCAGAGCCAAAGAGATTGGTACACCTTGCCAAATATCGTGTAGGGCCCCCACGAGATTTCAGAAGTGCCGCAACACGACGTGGCATGGACTCAACTAATGTCTGAAGTAGTACTGGAGGCAACTGAAACCATGAATCCTCCATGGATGTCCATTAATCCATAGAGTATGAGGGGGTGGAGATCTCTTCTGAACAGCACATTGCAAGGCATTCCAGATATGGTCGACATGTTCACGTCTGGGGAGTTTGGCGGCCAGCGGAAGTATTTAAACTCCGAAGAGTGTTCCTGGAGCCAATCTGTAACAATTCCGGACATGAGTGGTGTCACACTCTCCTGCAGGAATTGCCCAAGTCCATCGGAATGGACAATGAATGTGACTGGATGCAGGTGATCAGATTGGATGCTTACGTTCGTGTCACCTGTCAGAGCCGTACCGAGACCTATCAGGGGTTCCGTATCACTCCAACTGTCCAACTGCACACGCCCTACACCATTCCAGAGCCTCACCAGCTTGAAGAGTCCCCTGCTGACATGCAGGGTCCATGGATTCATGAGGCTGTCTACATACTAGTACATGTCCATCTGCTCAATATAATTTGAAACGAGATTCGTCCGACCAGGTAACATGTTTCCAGTGTCGACGGGCACAGGCAAGGCGTCAAGGGCCACACGAGTGGGCCTTCGGCTCCAAAAGCCCATACCGATCATGTTCACACGCCGACACTTGTTGATGGCCCAGCACTGAAATCTGCAGCGATCTGCGGGAGGGTTGCACTTCTGTCATGTTGAGCGATTCTCTTCAGTCCTTGTTGGTCCCCTTCTCGCAGGACCTTTTCCTGGCCACAATGATGTTGGATATCTGATATTTTACCAGATTCCTGATATTCACGGTACACTCGTGAAATGGTCGTCCGGGAAAATCCCCACTCCATCGCTACTTCGGAGATGATGTGTCCCATTGCTAGTGCGCCGACTATAACAGCACCACGTTCAAACTCACTTAAATCTTGATAAGATGCCATTGCAGCAGCAGTAACCGATCTAACAACTGCGCCAGACATTTGTTGTCTTACATAGGCGTTGCCGACCGCGGCGCCACACTCTGCTTGTTTACAAAGCTCTGAATTTGAATACGCACGTCTATACCAGATTCTTTGACGCTTCAGTGTAGTTCAAAGGCAATATAATGATCTTTATCTTGTGGATTTTTCGCGTGGTGATAAATCACGTCCAATCCCCGGGTGTGTTGTGTGTCGCGAGAAACTGCTCTGATTTCTAGTAAACCGAAACCCCGTTTGTCAACAAAAAAATGCTATGTTTTAAATAAGAATGTGAATATTTTCGTTGGTTGCTGGAACAAAATAAAAAAAACCAACTGATGATCATGACGGCATTGGTGCATGTATCGCAAAAAGTAGGGAGTTCAGGAAACTACCCAAACTTATCGCAGAGCCCAAAAAACAAACACAATAAGAGAGACGTTGTTAATGCCCACATGTGAAGAAGTGATAAAAATAGTCACTGAATTAGAAGCCGCTAAAGAAATTTCAAAAATTTTCCTCTCTGCTGACACAGTTAGCAACCGATATAGTAACATTCTGAGGAAGAAAATAAAGAGCAGTCGTTAGTTCTCACTTCAGGATGTCCAATTCATCGATACTGGCAGTCACGCATAACTTCTTTCCTACATGCTGATGGGGATGTAGTTGGAAGTTATGTCTTTTTTTGCGAAGAACTACCGAATGAGCAACCGATGAAGAAATATTACGTGTAACTAATGAATATTTGGTCCGTAATGAATTAACGTGAGAAGGTTGCATTAGTGTTTAAACAGGCGGAGCCGCTTCTTCGACAGACCGAGTGAAAGAATTCATGGATTAAGTACGCAAAGTAAACCCTGCTTTACGACCCGACCATTGTCTCATTCAACGCGAAGCCATTGTCGCTAAGTCTTTGCCATCTCCTCTGAAAATTGTGATGGACGAAGTAGCGAAAGCCGTGAACATCAAATTACGACGCCTAAATAAGCGGCTAGTTAACGTTTAGTGTCAATAGACGGGATCACTGGACACTATACTTTTGCTACATACAGATTTACGTCGGTTATCTCGACGTAAAGTGTTCACGCGAATGTTTGTATTTAGAGATAAGGTTCGTGCACATTTACTGTTGACGAGTATGGGTATGTAGATTTATTATCAGATGGTGAATGGGTATCAAGTTGCCATATCTTTCTGATGTTGGATATGAACTAAACAAAAAAAAGTAGGATAGAAACAAAAATATTCTGACTAGCGTGGATAATATCAAGAATATATCAATGAGTTAAATTTGGGGATACAGACAACTGAAAATAGATCGTGTGAGGTGTTTTTAATTGTATAGCTCTTCACTGACGATAATAACTTGTTGTTGGACTCCATTAAAGAACATTTTGTACTGTTGCATCAGTATTTCATAACAATATTTTGGAGAGAATGCTTAAGATTTTGACTGGGTTCGCGATCCACTCGTGGATTAGAAACACGTTCCGAATAATTTAGGCTTAGGCTTACAAGAGGGGCTGGCAGATTTGAAAGTAACAGGACACTGAAATCAACATTTTGATTATCAGTATCAGTGAATACCCCTGTATCTTGGAGATTGTGCTATTACCATTTTCAGCTACATAGTAGTGTGGACTAGGCTGCTAGTGTTGGCTGAAATTTAAATATCAAAGGGAGGCTCAAATCAATTTATGAATAAATGAGGCTTGCTTTTTCAAGGATCCTTCGACGCAGCTAAGCAGGCTCAAGTATCACACTAAAGGTATGGGTAGAATTATTCAATTTAAAATCTATGTAAGAAATGTCTTTTTTCTACCGTGATTTGAAGTTAACAATTTGTTATAAATTACAAGTCTATTCCTGTTTTATAATAATAATAATAATAATAATAGGAACAGATAACATAACGATTTAGTAATTCCTAAGTACATTAAGATTCACATGATTTTGAGAGGAGAACCATTTTGGTATGCCGTGTTGAGTCTAAGCCCATCTGGATATTCCTTTAGTAATTAAGGTTGTGGACCACTGCAAGAGAGGACGTAACCTTACGCTGTACTTTAACACCCAGTCCATTGGAACTGTTTTACATTTTTATTAAGTCTGGAAATTTACTGCAAGCATTTTATTGTTACAACGTGCAAAGTGAAACTTCGAACGTTTCAGAATACGACACTTCTTAGAGCTCAATAGTGTCAATACATTTAATATATCGAATTGTACAGTCATTATAATCATGACACCCCCAGTTCCCCCTCAAAATCATGTGAATCTTAATGAACTTACGAATTACTAAACTGTTATGTAATCTATTGCTCAAATGGCTCTAATCACCATGGGACTTAACATCTGATGTCATCAGTCCCCTAAGCTGTTGCTATTATTATTATTATTATTATTATTATTGTAAAACAGGTATAGATTCATGATTTATTAACAAATTAGTGGCTTTAATTTACGGTAGAAAACAGACATTTCTAATAAAGCAGCACCTGTAGATAACCTGAGAGGTTCCAATCGGTACAGAACGCTGTGCCATGTTTGCAATCTTCGGTTAAAGGAATGTGGTAATACGCCTGATTAAGGTCCAAGACAGTAAAGAAACGAGCTCCACAAAACCACGTAAAACAGTTGTGAAGGTCAGGCAAAGGGACCTATTCCAATACCACCTTTTCGTTCAACAATATGTAATCTTCCACAGCTCGAAAATCACCCTCTCTCTTGGGCACTAAAAACATCGGGGAAGCATAAGGTGAGGTCGAAGTCCTAATGACTCCCTCCTTAAGCATCCCATTAATTATACCTCTAAGAGCTTTCAACTTGGGCGGTGACAGCTTATACGGGGCGCGCCTCACAGGGACATCATCCTCCAAACGGATTTTATATTCTATCTTATCTGTGAATCCCAGTCTGTCAGTGAGAACCATCGGGAAAGCGACCAAGCAGATTTAACAACCTGCCCACTTCCTCGGACCCCAGATGCCCAAGCTGAAAATCGCCCCCTTGTCCCTGCACCATACTAACTTGAGAAGAAATTCGACAAGAACACAAGGCAATACGCCCCCTAGGACGAAACTTAAAACTGAACATACTCCCAGCGCAATCAAGTACCAGACCAGTACCCCGTATAAAATCACACCCCAATAACAAATTAACCGCCAATCCTTTGACTACTAATAGCTTAATGGGCCAAGAAAATCTCAAAATACTCAGCTTCCACCGCATTTCATCAACCACAGGTAACAAGCGGCCATCAGCCGTACGACATCCCTGGTAGGAAAAACACAAGGAGGGAAACTTGCAAATAGAACTAAATTCAAGGTACCAGCTATAATCCAGGAATGAAAAACTGCTACCCGAATCTAACAGTGAGCAAACTGGCTCTAGGTTAAGATGAGCATAGATGTAAGGCAATGTTTCGCCTACAATAGGTTTAATATGGGCGCATTTCTTAGGCGGCTTGGAAACACTACCTCTTCCTCCTATCTTTCGGCGTCATGAATTCGGACGAGTGCCTCGCTTAACAGGACAATCGCGGACCAAGTGTCCAACACCACCACACCTATAGCAATGCCTATCCTGAAGTTGAACAGGGTGAGGGCTCACCGTCTGCGTCGGCCTGTGAGGAAAGATATGCCCCTGAGTTTCTGATCTTTCTCGGCTTTCGTCAGCAAATCTCAACCCCTCAATGCCTCTGACAAACTCATCTAACTCTGCCAACGAAGTAGGTTTCCTAGAAAAAATTACACGAGAACCATCTTCAGGTTTCATCCCCTCCAAAATGTTTTGAATAGTGTTACGCTCTGTTACCTCTAATTCTAAGGCCGCCATGGCCTCACGAACTGCCTCAACGTAATCGGTCAGTTTTTCATTAGCGGATTGTACACGCCAGAAATGCTTACCCTCAAAGTTCAGACTTCACCCGTGGAGGGAGTCTAAGTTGAATCAGGCGTTTCCTCAAACAACTCAATCCCCTTTGCCCCTCTAAAACTTAAGAAAAAACTCTACTCAACAAACCCCGAGTTAACAGATAACAATTGGACAATTGTCCTTTGTGAAATTCCCAAGACGCTAGCATGGTACTCAAATCGTACTGTCGCCACTCTTCCCCCGCTACTACCATGGCGGCGCCCTGTGCTAACTGTCCAGTTAATCGGGCCTCTTCGTAGGGAGTTGTTTGTTCTACCACACCCAAACCCATGACACTAACCTCGGCTTGCAAACCCCTAACCCGATTAAGAAGTCGTGCCACTCAATTATTCCGTTCCTCACTTAACTCCAGCACCTGTAAGTCCCCCATGCGATTTCGCCAGTGCGCCAGCTGAGCTTGCAGGCAACCTAGTTGTTTACGAGTGGGTTGACTATCTTGTAAGACGACTGCACATTGGGATAGTTCCAACAACTACGAAGAACGAACGTTTATTGCAGTACCAACTTCACCGTTGCTGTCAGGGCTTTCGGGCTGATCAAGAGCACTACACAGTCGGGCTACAAGTTCGCCGACATTTTCTTCAATACCTTGACGGCGCACCTTTCACTCGTACTCCAGCTGCTCTCGCCGGAGGAAACTGATACCGTAACACATTCGCGCCTCCATGGTACAAGATGCTTACCTACAATAGTCAACAACACAAAATTACAAACACGCTTCAAAAGCAATAAACAGTGAATGAAAAGGTGCAGGGCAAAAGGTTCCCTACCCCCAGAGCACAACCACGCTCTGCTACCACTGAAATGGGCTTTCACGGTTTGTTAATACCACCCAGGGGTTCCTATTATTATTATTATTATTATTACTATTATTATTATTATTATTATTAGAAAACAGAAATAGACTCGTAATTTATAACGAATTGTTGACTTCAAATCACAGTAGGAAAAAGACATTTCTTACATAGATTTTAAATTGAATAATTCGACCCATACCTACAGTGTGATACTTGAGCCTGCTTAGCTGCGCCGAAGGATCCTTGAAAAAGCAAGCCTCATTTATTCATAAATTGATTTGAGCCTCCCTTTGATATTTAAATTTCAGCCAACATCTAGTAGCCTAGTCCACACTACTATGTAGCTGAAAATGGTAATAGCACAATCTGCAAGATACAGGGGTATTCACTGATATTGATAATCAAAATGTTGATTTCAGTGTCCTGTTACTTTCAAATCTGCCAGCCCCTCTTGTAGGCCTAAGCCTAAATTATTCGGAACATGTTTCTAATCCACGAATGGATCGCGAACCCAGTCAAAATCTTCAGCATTCTCTCCAAAATATTTTTATGAAATACTGATGCAACAGTACAAAATGCTCTTTAATGGAGTCCAACAACACGTTATTATCGTCAGTAAAGAGCTATATAATTGAAAACACCTCACACGATCTATTTTCAGTTGTCTGTATCCCCAAATTTAACTGATTGATAAATTCTTGAATATTATCCACTCTAGTCAGAATATTTTTGTTTCTATCCTGCATTTTTTTAGTTCATATCCAACATCAGAAAGATATGGCAACTCAATACCCATTCACTATCTGATAATAAATCCACATACTCATACTCGTCAACAGTAAATGTGCACGAACCTTATCTCTCAATACAAACATGCGCTTGAACACTTTACGTCGAGATAACCCAGGGGTGAATGGCGGAAGGTGTGGACAAAAGGGATTTGAGGCACTTCATTCACAGTACGGCAGTACATCCCACATTGATTTCTGCGGCTATTTCATGCAGTGGTGCTTGTCTGTTAGCACTGACATTTCTATGCAAACGCTGCACCTATCGGTTTTTAAGTGAAGGCCGTCGGCCACTGCGTTGTCCTTGGTGAGAGGTAATGCCCGAAAAGTGATATTTTCGGCACACTCTTGACACTGTGGGTCTCGGAATATCGAATTCCCTAATGATTTCTGAAATGGAATGTCCCATGCGTCTGTCTGCGACTACTATTCCGAGTTCAGAGTCTTTTAATGCCCACCGTGCGGCCATAATCACGTCGGACACGTTGACATATGAATCAGCTGGGTACAAATGACAGCTCCGTCAATGCATTGCTCTTTTATACCTTGCATACGCGATACTACCGCCATCTGTGTGTGTGCATATCGCTGTACCATGACTTGTTGTCGCCTCAGTGTAATGAGAAGTAGAAAATGAGCCACAAAATGGAAATAAAGCGTTTCCGGACGAATAGGCAAATAACAAGTTTTATTTCTCTGTGTGTGAGGAATTGTACTGTTTCACCTGGGTGGACTTGGGTTTTAAAAAATGTACACTAAAAATTATTATAAGTTTTATAAATAATCGATAAGGACGCCAAAGAAGAAGAGATAGAACTACAATGGACATGTTATTCCATTGTGCTTATATGCATGAACTATCTTTCCTTTGTCATTCGCTCATCTTATCTGCTGTCCGCCCCGGTAGCTGAGTGGTCAGCGCGATACACTGTCAATCCAAAGGGCCCGGGTTCGATTCCCGGCTGGGTCGGAGATTTTCTCCATTCAGGGACTGGGTGTTGTGTTGTCCTAATCATCATCATTTCATCCCCATCGACGTGCAAGTCGCCGAAGTGGCGTCAAATCGAAAGACTTGCACCAGGCGAAAGGTCAACCCGACGGGAGGCCCTCGTCACACGACATTTCATTTCATCTTATCTGCTTGGATTCGGACCTAAGAGGACGATCTTGTGTAAAGCTCATTTTGCAGTACTAGTTGATAATGTAAGTTGTACTTAAAACCCGAAAAATATAATGGTTATTTTGTCAAAAGAATTTTGTGCATGTGACCAGTCTATTGTTAGTCTGATAATTAGACTGCCTTAAGTAGATATGGGCCTTAACAAAGAATTTTCATTGTTAGGCGTCATCTTAGAAAAATCTTTAACATTTTTCTTTTAGCTCATCTACCAGACGTACCGTCGGTTAGGACAATTGACTTTGTTTCAGATCCCACGAGACCGGACGCAGCTACTAATAATTTAGCAGTTTTATTTACAGAGTTTTTTTAATGTAACGAGATAACATCCCAGGCAGAAAAGGTCTGGTCACAGGATTCCAGTTCCATTATAGGATTTCGTTTGTAGATGCTACTCTTGTTATCTTATATTGGGGAATCGAGACGAAACCACGGCATTAAGTTACGTACTACAGTAGTGTACATCGAACAGACTTGGCAAATATCCTCTAGTGTTGAATGAATAGGAAAAGGACGATTAATTATAGACGATTACGTAACTACCCTGAGAACTGAGCTAGTTTACTGAGTGCTTATACAAGTCGGGCTAAATTAAACAACATATTACACTGTTAGTAATATTCCTGTATTTGTTATTTCTCTTTTAAGCTGAGCCATTACATTAATGTGTGTTTCGTTTTTGTAGAAGTCACGGCTCATGTTTTTTCTTATTACATTACACTAATAGTCACAAAACAAATAAAAATTTTTATTTTTTTACATTACAGAATGTTTAGTGAAAGTGTGGTCATACCTTTTTGTTACACCCTGTATGTTTAATTACGACGTTCAAAAGGCGATGTTATTTATAAACAAAGAACATTATAGCTAGCACGAGCGTCGTTCTGTGGCTTAACATGTGGCACCAGTACATAATAACGTATCGTCAGCAATGTTAGAAGTCTTAACAACTTGAAATTGTGGAGCATCAAAAGCAAAAAGAGAGAGAGAAAAAAAGAGAGACTAAAATTTTGTAGCTGCATCAGCCCTTAGCTTGCACGTGTCCTCATGGTACCGGATTCATTTCACCTGGCACGGGGGAGATGTTGCGGATCCGCTTCGCTGCGCCTTAATAGAAACCTGCTGCGGTCAGGAGTCGTATCGGCGTGGCTGCAGACGTGGATGTCTGGGATGTTGGCGTAACGCAACGGCCGGGGAGCAGAGGAGTGTGTACCGGCGAGATTGGATGGCCGTCGGCGCGCCGCTGTTAGCAGGCCCCTGCTCCCCGCTCCGACTCCCGAATATCTGCTCGCTGCCGACGTCTCGGCAGCGTTATTAGCGAGTCGGCGGCGGACGCCTCGGTAGCGGGTCTCGGTAACCGAGCTACCAAATTGCGAACGCGTCTGAACTGATTCTGCCTCTGTGATTTCAGAACATCGCCACCATATACCATCCGTATTCGTATTTGACTTCAGTAGAGAACAGTTTGACAATTACCTTTATAGGTAACCTGCAGCTTTTATTGACCTATGTGTAACACACTGACGGAAAAAAAATCGTGTGACATAGAAGAAAGTCGGCAGGGGTCTTTCTACATCTGAAAGAGTATGTCAACTCAAATTTTGCTCCACTCGCATAAGACTGGCGCCAGTAGCGTGGTGAGTTAATGTTAATCAAAAATACCTTCAAGGTGACAAAGACTCCATTATCTTCACCTCACAGATTGTCAGCGAGGTAGTGTAATAGGGCTACAGGAATCTGGATGTTCTTTCTGCGATATTGCAGGAAGACTTCGCAGGAATGTAGCCACTGTACATGGGTGCTGGCAGTAGTGGCCAAGAGAACGGTTTCAGGAAGAACGAGCTATGGAAGCACACGTGTCACCACTGAGAGGGAGGCCATCGTGTTCGGCGTATACTCTGCCGTATCGTGCGGCATCTGCAGCAGCAATTTGAGCAGAACTGGCATCACAGTGACACAACGAAAATTTACAAATGGGTTACTTCAAGAACAACTCCGAGCCAGAAGCCCTGTAGCGTGGATTCCACTGGTCCCAAACCATCGCCATTGTGACTTCAGTTTCGGCAAGCGAGAGCTCATTAGAGGGCAGGGTGGAGGTCTGTTGTGTTTCTTGATGAAAGCTGGTTCTGCCTCGGTACCAGTAATGGCCTTGTGTTGTTTAGGAGGAGGAGGATTGAGGGCGTGCAATCAACCTGTCTGCGTGCTAGGCACACTTGACCAACATCTTGGGTTATGTTCTGAGGTGCTATTTCGTATCACAGCAGGAACACTTTCGTGATTGTCCCACGCACACTGCCTGCAAATTTGTACATCAGTCTGCTGATTCAACCTGCTATGTTGCCATTCATGGACATAATTCGAGCGGGTGTATTCCAACAGGATAAAGCTCGCCCACATACCGCTATTGTAAACCGACATGCTCTACAGAGTGTCGACATGTTGCCTTGGTGTGCTCGATCACCAGATGTGTCTCCAGTAACGTATCTATGGAATATCATTGGACAACAACCTTAGCGTCACCCACAAACAGCACTTAACGGTCTGTGTATTGACTGACAAGTACAACAGGCATGAAACTCGAACGGATTAACTGACGTCCGGCACCTGTAGAACACAATACGTGCAAATTTTCATGCTTACATTCAACGTTCTGGACTTTACACTGGTTATTAATGTACCAGCATTTCACATTTGCAATGGTTTATCTTGTGCTTGCATTAACTTGTTATCTTGGTGTGTTAATCCCTTAAATATGTTACCTAGGCAAATGTTAAAAAAACTATACTCCGCCCGAAAAAGTTACGATGGCAATGTCATCCTCAGCCTACTGTCGCCACTGCATGCAGATATGGACGGGAAACTTTTCAGCACACCACTAACTCGGCCATATGTCAGTTTACAAAATCTCATTACTCTAGATTAATTATTTGTTGTCGTTGCTATTTTTTCCATCAATGCTCATATATGCTAGATCCCATAATCAGTATTCCATATTTAATTCATTAGATTTCAGAAGGTTCCGCAGTAGTACCCAACTTTGGTCAGAGCAGGAGCGGCTGATGTAATTTTCAGTGACAGGGCCTTGGCCACGTAGCAACTAGGTGACATGGGAGTGCGTATTAGTTTCTCACTGGCTGAGAAGAGATATGCAGTTTAAGGAAACGAAACGGCAATACTGTGGATTGATTGAGAGGATTTTTAGCGTCGGGAAGCTCCAAGAACTCAGTTGCGCCTTGAGGGCAGTCGAGTGCGGACGTTCGCCGGTACCCCTACTGCCACGCGGGAGACCGCGGTTCTGTTCCCCACTGGGGAGCAATGCGCCACCCTCAACTTACGTTTTAAACAGACGCTAGGGTATATTTGTCCTATACTGACCTAGACGTGAGTTTGCCGTCTGGAAGGGTGCAAGTCCGTTACGCTTTGAATATACACTGAGGTGACAAAAATCATGGGATAGCGATTTGCAAACATCCATGTGGCAGCATTACTCTTACGCAAGGTATAAAAGAGCAATGCTTTGGCAGAGCTGTAATCCTTACTCATGTGGTTCATGTGAAGAGGTACCCGACGTGATTTTGACCACACAACGGGAACTGACAGACTTTCAACGCGGACTGGTAGTGGCAGCTACATGCCTGGGACATTCCATTTCGGAAATCATTTGGGAATTCAATATACCGAGATCGATTGTGACAGGAACGTGCCGGGAATACCACATTACCTCTCACCACAAACATCGCAATGGCCAAAGACCTCCACTTAGCGACCAAGAGCTGCGGCGATTTCGTAGAGTTGTTGATGCTAACACACAAGCAACACTGCGCGGAATAACCACAGAAATCGGTGTGAGACGTACAACGAACATATTGTTAGGACAGTGAGGCGAAAATTGGCGGTAATGGGCTATGGTAGCAGACGAGTTCCTTTGCTAACAGCACGACATCGCCCGAATCTCTCCTGGACTCGTGACCATATCAGTTGACCCTAGCCCACTGGAATACCGTGTCTTGGTCAGATGACTCTCGATTTCAGTTGGTAAGAGCTGATGGTAAGGTCCATGAAGTCACGCACGCAAGTTATCACTATGCAGCTGGTGTTGGCTTCATAATGATGCGGGTTGTGTTTACAAGGAACGCAGGGGGGCCTCTGGTCAAACTCAACCAGTCATTGACTGGAAATGGTTAAGTTCGGATATCTGGAGACTATTTGCAGCCGTTCGCCATGCGCAATGTCACCGGGCCACAGTTGTTCGCGACTGGTTTGAGGAACGCTCTGAAAAATTCGAGAAAATGATTTGGCCACTAAGATCGCCCGACATGACAACTCGAGTGAATGAGTTGGCCACCTATATAGAACGACATGAATTCCATGGAACGTTTGTGGGATATAATGCAGAGGTCATTTCGTGAACAAAATCCAGCACCGCAACACTTTCGAAATCACGGACGGCTGTAGAAGCAGAATGGCCCACTATTTATACAGGGAACTTCCGACTGCTTGAGTCCATGCCACGTCGAGTTGCGACACTACACTAGGCGAAAGGAGGTCAGACACGATATGAGGAGGTATGGCATGACTTCTGTTACCTCAGTATACTTCACTAACGTATGAAACCGGATCCATTGTAGGTAAGTATATGAGCACGAAAGCAAGAACCGACCATACGGTGCCGCAACAGCCATTGGTTCTACTTAGTATGAGGTACGAAGTTAGAGTAAACGGAAGTTTAGGGGTAGAGAAGATATGGGTAAAACATGAGAGGAATACTAGCAGTAAAGTAATACACTTTGTCCAAAGAGGGAATTTACTCGGACATGGTTCAGTCACCGCCTATGTTCGATTCAACGTGCAATAAAGAATCAACAGATGGCTGGTGGCAGTAATAAAACTAGAGGGTAAATAAAGCATGTCGGGGGATCCGTAAAACGGTGCAGTCGTTGTCTTAATGAGGAAACGGAACGATTTATCTAATGTTAAAAAGGGCAAGATTTTTGGCTTTTGGGTGAAGGGTGGAAGTTTTTTTGAAACGGCTAAGTTTATAAACTGTTCGTGTGTTGCTGTGGTTAAAGTAAACGTTGAAACCTTGCATGGCAAAACGGCCTCTCGAGAACTGACGCTGAAGCAATTGTGGTGCACCACGGGCGTAGATGAGAAAGGTGGACGACGGCTACGTAGATGTGTATGGGCTAATAGGAGTGAATCTACGATAATGATCGAAGCGGACGAAATGAATTTTAAAGTTTGTGATGCTCCTGGGACTCGAAACGGGGTCTTCTTGCTTGCTAGGCAGAAATGCTAACCATTACACCACCGCAGGACGATGGTCAACTGTGTTGTACGAACTACCTGAGGACCCTCCCCAACACAAACTTAAATTCATTTCCCTTATATATTGTCACTACTGCCAGGGCTCTCCGATATTGGCAAGCACCCCAACATTGTACGTAATGGGACGTCCTTGTACCATTGGTGATCTTTATATATCTTATAATGCTGGGGTGCTTGCCAATATCTCAGAGCCCTGGCAGTAGTGACAATATGTAGGGGAAAATGAAGATTGTGTTGGGGACGGTACTGAGCTTAGGTAATTCGTGCAGCAATGTTGCGCATCGTCCTGCGATGGTGTAATGGTTACCATTTCTGCCTAGCAAGCAAGAAGACCCGTGTTCGAGTCCCGGTCGCAGCAAAAACTGTAATTAATTTCGTCTGTTTCGATCATTGTCGTAGATAATAATAAAACTCTCAGCGACAAATTTAATTATAAGAAGCGGAACTGTTGAGCATATGACCACGCAAATGATCTAAGTGGCTAAAAACATCGCCCCCTCAAACTTTCAGCGAACGTTTCTGTGCAGCAGGTGCCTGGTTCATCCACCCATGCTGACTGCTGTTCATTGGCGATGAAGTCTGGAATTCGTTCGGTCAATACCGCAAGTGGAGGTGACAGGTTGATTTTTTAGGTGAACTACGTTTTACACCCTATCGGATAGATGGCCCTGGGCGTATGCGGAGTGAGCCGTCTGAAAGCAAACACCCTGCAATAATCTTCGGAAGGGTCCAGCCCTAGGGAGGGAGCGTTATGGTCTGTGGAATGTTTTCATGGCATTTCCTGGGTGATTTCGTCATTCTGGAAGGCACAATGCACGAACACGTGTATGCGACTCTCCTTGGGGACCAGTTTGCTTTTCCTTTGCACGATGGTATCTGCCAACAGGAGATTGCAATGCGTCATACAGCTCGCAGTGTACAAGCATGGGTCAGGATGGGTTTACCATGCTCCACTGACCACAAAATTCCCTCGTATCAAACACAACTGAGAATCTGTGGGATCATTTCGATCGGACCGTCGCATCATGGATCATTAACCGAGATACGTAACTATGACACAGAAGCCAGCATGGCTCAACATCCCTGTCGGTACCTTCTAGAACATGACTGACTCTTTCTGCACATCTCGCGGCCGGCCGCGGTGGTCTCGCGGTTCTAGGCGCGCAGTCCGGAACCGTGCGACTGCTACGGTCGCAGGTTCAAATCCTGCCTCGGGCATGGATGTGTGTGATGTCCTTAGGTTAGTTAGGTATAAGTAGTTCTAAGTTCTAGGGGACTAATGACCACAGCAGTTGAGTCCCATAGTGCTCAGAGCCATTTGAACCATTTTGAGCACATCTCGTAGCGGTCCGCCATGGAGAATTTGGTTATTCAGCCTTTTGACAAGTGGTTTCGTTAATGTGACTAGACAGTGTAGAACACTTTTAAAAGTAGCAGTGAATGCAAAGAGCTGCCGTAATGTTAGTCTTTTACTCGAGTTCAGTTGCTGGAAATGGTAACAGGAGGTTTGCGAGGTGCATGATAGAACATATGGGGATGGTTGTAAACGTAAATGTCAACACCACCCAGGGATTCTGCCTTAAGCCTGTTCCAGCTGGCCGACTGATGCCTACAAGGCAGCTCGGATAGGATCAATGAGTGTGGGACAAGCGCCAGCACGTCGCCAATCCGTCTTGCTACTATTGACAGTAAATGTATCTTGATTATGCCACTGCTTCTTTATTCAAGCAGCTTCTCATCTGGTCTCACGAGAATGAGGTTGGTTGGAGCTCGTTCCAGACGTCCCTACCTCAGGAAAAACATTGGGAAGTATAGGGAATAGAACCTGGACCCGTCTGCACCAAAGGCAGTGACGCTAATCATTTTTGTCTTAGTTCTGTTTATTCGTCGTTTCTCTTCTGTAATTTCGGCTGATGTCACGTGGCATTTCTGAAATTTCATCGGTGCAAACTTTCCCCAGTTCTTTTATTACTGACGTAATACTCCTCTGTCATTCGGCTACCTATCATATGCTTTATAGAGACAAGGATGCAACACCAGGTCTATGAAAAATACACACATCAAGACGGTTGTCTTAGGTAGCTCTACATCATGACAAAAACAATACACAAAAGGAGAGAAAAAGTATGGAAGTAGGTGGCAAGGGTCATGTTCTTTCCACGAAGGGGCAATGTACTAGAGAGGCTATTCTGACGCTGGACTTATTAATGGGAAGTGGGCACAAATAACATTAGGATTCCTGTTGAGCGTTTGTGGACTTACAGAAGGTATTCCATGCAATAAGACGTTCGCAGTCCTCGATCCGTTCAGACCCTCTGGCTACAATTGTGTACATTAACTTTTACTGTGTCTTAGCTGCAAAAGAAGAATTTTTTCCCAATGGAAATCTGAGGATCACATTTTTGAATGTTCAACCATTTCATCACGTGCAAGTGCTGCCAACTGTTGGGCATCACTATGAAAGTATGAGCAAGTCAGTGCAGCAGTCCAAAGCAGCTCGTGACTACACGAACACACGGATCTGGTTGATCTGCTGTATTCCACTCTATAAATGAATATTATTATTGTCATTTTCCATGGTAATTATTGAAAGATAATTTTACCATTTACTGCAGTAGAGAAAATTTGGTGATTAGTTACTTTAATCTATAAAATGAAGCCATGTGTAAGAAGTATGTTTTAGAAACAGATTCATATTTTGGGATAAATATTGCACCTAAAATCATTAAAAAATACTCTAAGAGCATACCCACTGGGAGGTTCCTACCCCATTCTGTGGGATCTAATAGTCAGGCCTACTAGATGAGTGGCTTGCCCAGCGAATGCAATTATTATTCGTACATCAGAAATATTTTCCTGATTATCATACCCACTGCAACTATGCTTGAAATATGAGCCCTAGTGCCTATCAGTTAAGCTATAATTTATTCTCGTCTTTACTTTTTAACGCAATGAAATGGATAACGCATCTGACTAATAGCTAGTGCACATTTCTGATGGACTCACTCCACCCTGCCAAGGCCACATTTCCTTCCTGTGGTATATATTTTATCCAGAGCTTGGACATCCCAGCATTAAAATAGAGATTATAGTAAAATACCTGAACAAAATGTCTACCCACAACTCAATAACCAAGACCACTATTTGTCTCACATGTCTCCTCTTTTATTAAAATAAATTCTTTCACACTAATGTTGCGAAATTTATTGCATTACACTTAAACACAGTAGTTAAAAAAGGGATTCTCCACCCAACGGGCATTACATAACATTAGCATTTTACTACTCTATGGTCTCGTAACGGTTTTCTCTATTGCTACAGTGCACTTTTCTGGATTGGTATGGAATCTTTCACTACTTCATTCACTCCCACACTATCTTACCCTCATTCATCACCAACACAACGAATTTACTTACTTTCGTGCATTACTAGGAAAAATCATGCTTGTCCCACCGTATTTGAAACAAATTTTCCACTGTCTCATGCAAATCCCACAGATTAAGCACACCTAATAAATCATACTGACAGTATAAAACACATCTGAAAAAAAAATTTTGGTTTTCTACTCGTTCTGCATTCCCACATCAAATAATAATCATCCCAGATTAACACGTCACTGACCCACGTAATAATTTTCCTACCACAAACTCTGGAGGATTGGTGCATATCTCCCTGCGCAATGTAACCCACGTGGAGTTGCCGGGTAGATCGCTGACTCACTTGAATTCACTCTCAGAGTATCTGCATATCATGCTGCGGTCACACAAATGTATCTCTAATTGAAGTTTTTGTATCTTATTTATCTCACACACGGATCCTCAACTGAATGCTAGTACAAGCACTTCTAATTCTTTTTTACCGTCTCATAGTCAGATTGAGACTCACACTGTGCTCACCACGCGGGAGTGTTTGTCTCTAAATCAAGTTCTGCACACGGAAATCTTAATTATTTTCAACTTAGATTTACACACGCAAGTATTTCATCTTAATACTACCACACGCTAGTATTTCGTCTTATGATTACAACACGTGGTTTCTACGTCACTTCCAAAGAATACTATGTCCCTCATGAATTTTTACCTGCCTATCTTTTTCAGAACAATTTACATCAGTCTCCCACCGAATATTTCTGAAAAGATAAATTATTAGTTCATCTACTCCTAAATATTCTACATGAATACCATTTTCATTTAAATTTGTTTTTCCAGAGCACACATAGAGTACGTCTTCACACCTCAGGAACCAGCGAGAGAGAGCTGAAACATGGCCATTCATCGGGTCATCCCGCGCTTCCGCAGAAGTGGGGGAGGACCTTGCCACCGTATTGGTCAGCCACATTCCAGGCCCTCTGGTGCTCTGGTACACTTCCTCTCTTTGGTTCGGCCAAAGGTGACCATAAAACCGTCACAAAGGTGATTATACAATCTACCATCACTATCTGTGGTCAGCAGACGACCAGAAATTCATTCAGTTCACAAACATTACCAAACTGGATTCAGGGATCTATTTTAAGGAAGTGCACATCTGAATAATTAAACATACAAATTGCCATTCTTTCCTACATTGGTAACTGGGTTCGGTTTATTAAATAAAATGGTGTTCTTCTACAAAAAACGCTATTCGGACAAGAACAACAAAGTATGTAGTTGTACATCTTTTCTATGGCCAGCAGTACTGTACCCTTGCACCACATAAAAAAAAATATTCCTTGTCTGAAACAGTTAAAAGATGAGGGCTAAAGACCAGACACAGACTATTAATGTACAACAACGAGCGATCAAAAAGTTTCCGTTTGAGATCATTCCTGCAGCTGCAGCGTATCTGCAGCGTAGCGCGTCTGCTATACTGGTATATAAGCACCGACTTGTAGGCATTTGTGTGTAATTCGTGTCTTCGCGGCGTGTGTGTGATAAATGCGGAAACTTGAAATATAACGACATTATCACCAAATGCATCAAAATAGGACCAACGCGCTATTATTTTTTCTTAACCGCCGGAGGACAAACACCAGTAGACAACCGTCGGATAAGGAAGTATGTTCATGGGACAAAATGTCTGTCCAAAACCACCGTTGCGTAATGCTGCTGCTGCTTAATGATAACGTACGTGCCAATGTCGCAAATGTAGTACTGCAAAAGTTACGCCAATTCAAGGAGGAGATACTTGAGCATACACCCTCTCACTCTGGTGTTTACCAATGCCAGTATCACGCCGTCAGTGCCCTAAAACCAGCCTTGAAGTGTCGACGATTCCTTCCGGACGAGGATGTGCAGTAGCTAGCTGTAGATTTTCTCGCGCAGGACACGACATTTTACCAAACGAGTATCTTCAGTCTGGTGCGTCGGTCGGATGACTGTCTCAATATTCATGACGATGTTGACTGATTGGCATACCAATTCTGGGCTGTACAGCATTCGAACGGAAACGTTTTGATCATCTCCTATATGATGACGGGTCAATGAAGAAACCGAATTTTCGGAATAAAAACACTTATTAATTTATGAATATTCGGACGACACGCTTTTCTGACCTATTCCAACGGTTAGAAGACTCCTTGAATGGAATGGACAGAATACATAGTACGACAAATAAAGACGAAGATGATGAAGAAAAAGAAAGAAGAAAGAAAAAATTTGCTTGTCATCAAATCTGAGATCGATACTGTGCTGAAAGAAGTGGAAAACTTCTCGTAGGAAATAATATTATATCGAATAAAGGCCGATATATCCACAGCAGGGTGGCACAGGTGAATGTGTAATATGATGAACCTTCCCAAGACGGCGACTTAATGAGAAGCGTGCGTGGGCGGCAGCACGAGACGGCAAACGAACAAAGAGTCGAGTAAGAATTAAAAAACAATCAGTCACGTGAAATATCCAGGACCCTTTACTAATGAGCAACCCGATGATGTATCCATAATTTCATTATCAATTTTATTTCAAGTTCCTTAAAACTTCAATCGTCATTTAAACTGTTAATAAAGTTTCCAAGAAGAAAGAAACTTGAAAATTCCTAACACAATGAGAAACCGAAATCTGCAAAGAGATTTTGGCTGCCATCATTTTGAGTTGGTAAATTACACAAAATGGCGGCAACCGCTAAAAACTGCTCATCTTTTTAACGGTCGTTATTCTTTTTCGCTGAGGCATAGAGATAAAGTGAGACCTGTTTTTCGGACGGCTGAAACTGAATCAGTACAGGAAACCTCTGTTAGCAAAAAGACGCCGCCAACTCCGGTGTGTCAGCAGGGAGGCTCTGGCCCAGACTTTACATCTACATCTGTAGTATACTCCGTAAGTCACCTGTGGCGTTGGAGGAAGTAATATGTTGTCCTCTCTCTCGAAATTTAGATGGTAAACCTTTCCGTGGTGCACAACGTATCTCTTGTAACGTCCGGTAGTGGAGTTTGTTGAGCATCTAAGTAACACTCTCGCGCCGACTAAACGATCCACCGCTCTCCGTTAGATGATCTCTATCAGCCCTACCTGGTAAGGATCCCATATTCATGGGCAATACTCAAGAATCGGTTGAACAACCGCCTTATTAGCCGCTACCTTCTGGGATGAGTTACATTTCCTTAACATCCTTCCTGTGAATCACAACATGCCATCTGCTTTTGATACAATTTGTTTTATGTGGGCGTTTCACTTGAACTCATTTTGGATAGTTGGTCCTAGATATTTTGCGTTAGATACTGTTTCCATCATTTTCTCGTCAGTAGTATATCTGCACAGTAGTGGATTTCGTTTCCTACGTACGCGCAATATATTACAGTTATTTACTTTCAGGGTCAACTGCGGTCATTCTGCACATCGATACTGCCTTCTGGCGTTGCTATTTTGCTATGGACAAGTGCACCATCTGCGAACAGTTTTAAAGAGCATCTACCAGATCTTTTGTATACACTGTAAACAGTAACGGTCCTTTGCATACTCAGAAAATTATCTTTACATCTGTCGATTTTGTTCCGTTAAGAGCGACGTGTTGAGTTCCATCTGGAAAGAAGCCTTAAATCCAGTAGCAAATTTAGTCCGATACTCGATAAGCTGGCATTTCTTTCATTAAGCGGCACCGCAGGACCATGTTAAATGCCCTCCTGAAGTCCACACGGCGTCAACCTAACCGTCGTAGTTTCCACCGCTTTGGCTCTCATGGAGGAACAGATCGATTTGATCTTTGTTTGCGAAATACATGTTGATTTTTATGGAAGAGATTTTCGTTCTCCAAAACCATCATAATTCCGCCCTCCTATTTTACTGGCAGCGGCTCTGTTTCTTGAAGTCTGCAGCTTTCAGGAGTGTACGGGCAGCTGAGCCATAGTATTTGTATGAGAGGTCTGACATCGCCAAGTGCTGCCCATTCAGTTCCTGAGCCTCGAGCCAGAGGAGCAGAGGAGCAACTTGCTCACCGTCACGGCTGCGTCTTGCAACGCGAACTTACCGCTTTGCAGTCAGTGGCAGCTTAGCGGTTCATCAAGTTCTACTGAAAGCAACAATATCGCTGTCGTACGCACACCGCACAGCGAGTCCAAATGCCTAGCGCTACCGCTGCAAACCAAGGGCGCCAGCACGTATTAGGCGAAATGGCTATGAAAAATGTATATATCATGAGAAATGTTTATTTGGAATGTATACCATTATGAGCATCTTTGCATGGCTGAACACGTGAACGACTAGTATTCTTTGGTTCTTTGGTTACCAGAGATTGTAGTGTTATCGAGTAGAGCTCAGGCGGGTGAAGAAGTTTGATGCAGTTGTCAGCCAGAAAGAGAGAGAGAGACAGAGACAGAGAGAGACAGAGAGAGAGAGAGAGAGAGAGAGAGAGAGAGAGAGAAGGAGAGAAAATTGTGTCATAATAGAGTGAGGAGCTTGGATAGAGGGCCTACTGCACAGAGAGCTGAGATGGTCCATTTTGTGTAATTGATGATTGAGACGCCATACTAAACCAGCAGGACAAGACAGGTAACTTAAATTGTGGAAAGAGGCCAAAATAAGGGGCTGTCAGTTACACTCGAACATACAACTTTATTATTTGATCAAACTTTAAGAGAGCCCAAACACAATTTTTTTTAAACACTCAGCTTTAATCTTTTCGGCTGACAGCCACTATAATTTAAAAACGGCTGAAGGCCAATAACTTAAAACGCAAACATAATTTAAAAGGCAAGCCTTATCTTATAACACTTCTTTAGTTAGGCTGAAGTAACAAGTTAAATTCAACTCGGCTGAAGGCCTACCACTTAAAACTCCAGAACATTATATTAAAAAAAAAAAAAACCAAAGGCCTTACATAAAACAGTTCTTTAATTTAGACTGAATGCCTTACAAACAACTCAAACTCAAAATCGGCTGAAGGCGCAAGACTTAAAATTCAGTAACATTAAAAATTTTTAAAATGCCGAAAGCCTTACGTGAAACAGTTCTTTGAACTAGGCTGAGGGCCTTAAGATCACAGCAACTCAAACTCATAATCGGCTGAAGACTAACATATGAAATTCAACAACATTAAAACCTTTAAAAAGTCGAGGACTTACGTGAAACAGTACTTTAAACTAGGCTCAAGGCAGTGAGAGCATAACAACTCTAATTAAAAAATATCGGCTAGAAGCCATACAAGTACAAACAAGAAGAACACATTTTTAATAAAATTGGGTAGTACAACCAAGGGCGTTCAGATGTTCGTGGGTCGGCCTGGAATTCCAACACTAACGCTCGCTTAGGTGAGACAAGCAGTCAGCCCAACCGACAGACAGTCAACAGACCAATGATCAGGATCAGTTCCGCTCCACACTTGTACCAAAACTCAAACGATGGTAACGGATGAGACTGGAACAACAACCAGAACGGATCATAGACAACCCATAAGCGGTGGACGACCGAAATACACGTCGTCTAATCAGACAACCGACCAAACAGCCAAGCATGGTCGTTGCCACTGAAAGGTGTGTGTCGGCAATCTTTGGGCGAGTGATGGCTATCCTGTCCTTCTTCGTTACTCCATGCCAACCGACCAATTCAGAGTCAGTACGCCGATAACCTTTAAATAACTAGCCAGTCAAAGCACATAAACTACACACAGTTTCAAGAACACTTGCAGGAAGAACTAGACATTCCTAATGACAGTGACTGAGCAAAACAAGCACGAATCACTCGTTGGCGCACATAGCCAATTCATAAGCAATCACCAGCCAAATATACGTCGTCCGACAAGACGACCGACCGACGATCAACCAAAGTCGTCCCCATTTAAATCATGTGTGTCGGCAATCATCGGCGAGTGATGCCTAATCGCGTCTCCCTGGCGCTGTATGCCCCACTGGTGCTACAACGCGACTGCGCCAACCGACCAACTGCTACACATCAACACGGAGACAGCACTAAAATAACTGGGCAGTGAACATCACAGGCTACACACAGTTTCACGTTCGTGAAGGAGAACGCGACCAAATTTAAAGGCAGTGACTGTGCAATCACCAGGACGAGCCACAAGTTGAGACACACATCACCAACCCATAAGCGATTGGCGATCAAATACACGTCGCCCGGTAAGACGTTCAACCGACGATCAACCAAGACCGTCCCCAGACATGTGTGCCGGCAACGGTCGGACAAGTCGTGGCTATCCAAACCTCACTGCAGCTCCTACCCGGCCGAACTTCTGCCGCGTCCCACATGTCCGACTGCCAGGTCCGAACACCACTGCTGGCGCTTTCCAACTGACTTCATTGCTCGGTCCGAACTGCACTGCTGGCGCGTTCCAACTCGTTGGACGACGACCAGGATGTAATAGCAGTCCCTAAGATAATACGGCACGGCCTATATCGATAAGCGCTGCTGCTGCCGCTCACGGCGAGGCAAGGCAGCAACTCTGCGACACCAGTAATTGAAATTAACGTAACTAGGCGGCAGTACGGTAAAAACAGGGTGTGAAACAAGAGATGGCACCAACACGGGCCACGCGCAGCTCAAGGATAGATGATGATTTAAGATTTTAGAGAGAGAGGGCTCATTTGGTAAAAAGTAATTTGCATTCAATTTATTTTACTTCAAAAGCAAACCGCTTAACGAGTGTAGTGTAAAGATTTCATTACATGTAACAATATCAACGTTTTGATATCCAGAACAAGCTATCATCATTTATTAAGTATTTTGATTTGCTGACTCTGTCCATTCTTAGTCAATCCATTTCATTAAGAAAGACAAAGAGTAAATATTATGTACGAGGGTGGTCCAGACAGTAATGCACGACATTTTTTTCTTCAACAGTTCTTCATTGAACATAATGAGAATTGCACATACGAGCCGGCCGGTGTGGCCGAGCTGTTCTAGGCGCTTCAGTCTGGAACCGCCCGACCGCTTCGGTCGCAGGTTCGAATCGTGCCTCGGGCACGGATGTGTGAGATGTCCTTAGGTTTGCTAGGTTTAAGTAGTTCAAAGTTCTATGGGACTGGTGACCTCAGATGTTAATTCCCATAGTGCTCAGAGCCATTTGAACCATTTTTTTACACAAACGAAGGAATGGTGTTTTATCTACACACCATACTGTTCTACATATTTTCCATCCCGTTCTATGGCCTTCCTCCAGTACTATACAAGAGCGTGTATGCCCTGTCGTTACCAATCCTCGTTCTGGTGACTGAGCCAGTGCTTCACTGTGTGTATCACCTCCTCATCGTCCTCAAAATGTGTTCCACAATGGCATCCTCAAATGGCCCAAACAAGTGGAAGTCCGAGGGGCTAGACCAGGGCTATCAAGTATGGCACCCGTGGATGGTCTCCCCGACCGCCGCAAAGCGTGTAGCTGCGCCGAACCGCCTTCTGACGGCCTCACCCTCCGTGCCCAGCGACTAACTGTACTTCTGTCGACATCAGACGCTCCATAGACATCACACAAGCGTTTGTGAATATTCCCCACAGTTTCTTTCTCTGCAGTGAGAAATTCAATGACGGCACATTGTTTGTAACTACGTCACCTACAGACGCCATTTTCAAACTCTCCTGCAGCTACGCTATCTGTCGGAAGTGACGGAAACTTGGCGCGCTCACTCAGCAGACTTGAAATAAGAGATACATAACGTTCCGCATTCGTAGCATTGTTTTTCCGCTGAGGTCAAAATGCGGTTCATTACTTTCTGGACAACTCTCGTAATTTAAAGATTGTGATGAAAGAATCATTTTACACATATGACAATGCTAAGAAAATGGCATTGTTCATGCTAATGTCAGTCAATTCTGTGCCGTTAAAAGGATTCAGTATACATTCAGAATACTTTTCCTTTTATTTGTTAAAACGGGGGGGGAGTTACAAAAGTAATGCAACGCACTTTTTTTCTGAAAGCACGTTGCTTCTGTTCAGGATTCCCGTACACCACGCTTTGGCCATAAAACCCTATTTGTCAACGTAATCTCCGTTCAGTGCTCCGCCTTACACCATCTTACTGGGAGGGTCTGTATGCTCGCATACTCTACTGGTCGACGTCTGAGTCAACGCCTCGCTGCATAGGTAACATCGGCCACGTCTTCACACGAGAACTGCACAGGAGAGTGGCCGAGTGGCGACAGCAGGTCTGGGAGGATCAGATGGATGATTTCTTACTTCGAACCAAGAACGAATGGCAGGTAGTCAAGAGCGTACGACACCAGCGGCCACCTAAACGAGCCATCAGAGGACCAGATGGCCTCCTCTATGACGAACTCACCCAGGCGGACCTGTATGCTGCTACTTACCAAGAACAATGGCTCTCAGCACTATGGGACTTAACATCTGTGGTCATCAGTCCCCTAGGCTTGGAACTACTTAAACCTCATTAACATAAGGACATCACACACATCCATGCCCGAGGCAGGATTCGAACCTGCGACTGTAGCAGTCGCGCGGTTCCGGACTGAGCGCCTAGAACCGCTAGACCACCGCTGCCGGCTTACCAAGAACAGATACACCAGCGACCCCCGTGAAGTACGTGCGCCTGCAAGAACAGGAAGCCGTCGTTACAGCAGAATGCTTTTCGTACTACGCCTGTGCAGAGCCGCCCACAACCCACCTCAACAGCAGAGATCCGTAAAATTATGCGGAAGACTCGTAGAACGCGCCAGGCAACGACTTCATAAGCAACACTGATTTGAAACAGTTGCCCAGGAAGCCAACTGTGCTCCTTACCCGAATTTTCAACAGGTGTCTCCTGCAGGGACATTTTCCTACGGCATGGGAGACGGCTCGAATAGTTCCAATCCCAAAGCCAGGTGAATACCTAGCAGAACCCAGCAGTTACCGGCCAATTAGCCTCATGCCGACCCTTGGCAAGGTGCTCGAGAGGGTGCTGTTGAAGAGGCTCCATGACACGCTTACAGCGCGTGATGTTATACGGACCGAACAATTCGGTCTCAAGGATAAGTTATCTGCCGAACTCCAACATCTAAGGATCACCGAACGGATACAAGAAGGATATAACAAGCAGCACTTCACACTTGGCGTGTTTCTTGACATCGAAACAGTATACCCTCAGGTGTGGCGGCCCAACCTTATCGTCAAACTACATAGCACTACCCCTGTTGCGGATTGTTACATTGGACTCATAGACAACTTTCTGCAGTACAGGAAGCTGTATGTCAGAGTCGACGATAGATACTCCGAAATGAAATTGATCAGCGCAGGAATTCCGCAGGGCTCTAGCAATTCGCCTCTGCTTTTCAACTTATATATAAATGACATCCCAACAGTCACCCTTGTTACGGCGAGTTTTTATGCGGACGATACTGCTTTTCTGACGACTGGACGACACTTGGACCAGCTGATCGCTAGGATGCAACGGCAACTTGCTGTAATGTAACGCTGGGCGCTGCAAAATAAGATAACGATCCACCCTACGAAGACGGCAGGCGTTATGTTCACATGGAGGAAACCAGTTCTGAACGACAGACTCCAAATAGCTCATCAGTTTATCCCATGGACGCAGGGAGTGACGTACCTCGGTGTCTACCTTGACAAAAAATTGCTCTTGACGCTGCATATTGACTACAAGAAGACGGCAGCCCAGAAGATGGAACGCACAATGTTATATGGCTCCACCTCATGGGGAACTAAGTGCGTCTCCAACTACAACAAACTCCAAACGCCGCAAAGCATTTGCTACCGATGGATCACAGGAGCTCCATGGTGGACACGAAACGTCGACATCCGCATCGCGCTTCACGAGACCACTATACAAGAGAAGGACCATGAGAAAGCTGTACGAGCTTTCGACAAAATCGATGCCCTTAGGGACGAAGTTCGACAATTAGAATCGGTAGGAACGGTAAACAATGCAAGAGGGCACAAGTATCGAGTACCGAAGTCAATAACGTTTCACCCCCCATAGGCGGTCTGTCATAACACGAGGAAGCAATCACACATAACAACCTAGTCACATCTCACCCTCCACAGGAGATAGACATGACCAGAGACAGCAGGCTAAAGGACCCATTGAGTGCCCAAGCCTATCTGAATGTGTAATAAATAAAGTGTTTTCCTTTTATACTTACGTCCCATCCTAGAAGAATAATTCATGAAGGATGATCTCTTCAGCTCAACTACACAGTATAAGAAATTTTTTTTTTTAAAAAAAAAGACCTGCCGTCATGTACGTATTGCTCCCCATAGAGTGCATCCTTCATTGGGCCACAGTCCATGGAGAACGAGAAGTTCGTTTGCATTTTTCTGGCGACGAACATACTAAAGTCGCTTCTTCAATTTCCTGAGGGCATCACAATATTTCGGAGTATATCGTTGCGCCATGAGGAAGGATCCCTTTAGTGTGTCAGAAGAACGTCGCCATGACTTTACCGGGTAAGGGTGTGGCTTCGATCTTTTCCCTTGGAGCAGATGTGTGTGGCGCTACTCTGTGAGTTGCCGTTTTGTTTCCGGTTTCAAGTCATGTTTCATCGCCTGTGGCACTGTTCGGCAAAAAACTGACGCGACCGGCCTAGTTGCGCGCAAGCAATGTCGCACAGATGGTCCGTCGTTGCTCTTTATAGTCATCCGTTAGGCAGCGATGAACCCAGCAGGCACACACCTTGTAAGCGTATTGTCATATCGCTGGCTTAGTTGTGGAGTAACTTTGCGGGCAGCCGCGCCAGTCGGGTCGAGTGCGGAACACGGAACTGGTATGTTGTGTTGTGGGAAGCTCTACATGTAAGAAGCATTGTCAATATGGAAGTTCAAATGTTGTTGCAAGTGCTATTACAGTAAAGTGATGAAATATGGAAGCGATTCAGAGGAAAGTGAGTAATGATGTAATTAAAAACGAGCAGTGCCGGTCTTAACGTATTTGTGTATCCTGTCGGTGCGCGTCGCACAGCATCGATCATCCACGCCTTCTTCGGTCTCCAAGAATAAACTGATGTGAATCAGTAGAAATTAGTTACCACAAAATACTGCAGTCAAGTGCCAGTGACTTGTAGCGAGCGTGAGAACGTGAGTTCGATCATCGCGTTCCGCATTATCAACAATCAGCCGCGCCGCGACGGTTACGCGCACGCTCGTACAAGTGAGAACTGAGAACTGAAAAATTAGCTTTACGAACAGTGTTATGACTTTACTAGTGTCAAGGAGGACTGGCACTAAAATAAATATCTGTATGTGTGACGAGCGTAAGAACTTTCGTTCGATCATTCGGCTTCCGCATCATCAACAAGCACCCGTGTTCGGCTACGTGTACGCTCGTCCAAGTGATATTGTGGACAGATAATCATAAAGAATATTAATTGGCATAAACACTTACGACTTAGAATGTAAACAGTGCGCCGGCGGCGGTGGTCTCGCAGTTGTAGGCGCGCAGTCCGGAACCGTGCGACTGCTACGGTCGCAGGTTCGAATCCTGCCTCGGGCATGGATGTGTGTGATGTCCTTAGGTTAGTTAGGTTTAAGTAGTTCTAAGTTCTAGGGGACTGATGACGACAGCAGTTTAGTCCCATAGCGCTCAGAGCCATTTGAACCATTTTTTGTAAACAGTGCAACCTGAGACTTTCTTATCGCCTCAGAATACAGATGTTCATACCAGACGTAGGACAGTGTTGTGCTTGACGTTGAGTGCCCCCCCCAAACCCGCTTGCATATTTAGATAGATCATTTCAGGCAAGCCAGCAGCAATGTGGAGCAGAACAGTACGACCGCCCGGGATTATCAGATACGTGGTGTGGACAGGGCACACGGTCCCAGAAGCGAAACGACGAGCAGTTGAAGGGTCCCCCACCCCCATTTGTACTCCCTGGAGTGTTACAACTTGTGAGTAACCCAACTGATGGACGAGTATATTAGCACTACTAACAGAGGCGTCCAGTTGAGCAGTGATGGGTTTGATCGTGATCCGTCCATCATCTCGAATGAGAGTGTCCGCTCGTTCGAACTTCGCAGGTGTTAACAGCTGTGTCCGGTCTCCGGCATGGGCGGGACACGGGTGTGCGCGACTTTGTTGAGATGGAGAGAGACGCGTCGCCAAATGACTCACCGAGCTTTAGTTCACTACCAGGTCTCCCTAGACATTCTGCAAGCTCGTATCAATATCTGCGATGCTATGGTTTTCCGTCAAAAGGAACTCAATGACAGCTCTTTACTTGGAACGCACCTTCGTCACAGACGCTTTTGAAGGCTACTATAGCGCCGCTAACTATCGCAACTTCATGAAACTGTAGGGACTGAAGCGAGATTATTCCACGATGATCCACAAAAAATTCTGCAAATTTTCAACCGAAATTAACCGAGAAAAAATATGTTGCGTTCCTTATTGAACACCCCTTGTATTTCATGAAGCATATCCCCAGCGTAAAGTGAAAAACATATTTGGTAGAACCTGCGCTGTCACGCCTTGCAGTATTGCGTGGACAGTGAACTATATTTTCGGAAGCAGAACGAAAGTTTAATTGCTAACGTACCCTGATAAATAAAATAAAATAAGGCATTTTACCATACAATGATTTACTCCCAATACATGCAGTTGAGCACTGCATGATATTGCAGTCTGCAGTCAGAGTAGAGCCGAGTTAGTCGTTGCAAGGTAAATATATTGTATTAACGTTTTCAAATAAGTTTGGAAACGATATTCATTTACAAAATTTCGTATAAATTCGGTAGATGCGTTTTATAATGGAGCACATTTGTGTTACGCAACAATTTGACACTGTAAGTAATTGTTTCATAAGAAAGATAGTCTCAGCATAATTGATAACCGTGCTTTATATTCGTTTACAGGTAGTAAGGCGCGATTTGAATTAATTGATATCTCTTACATTAAAAATAATTTGCGTAAATATGTTCATGTTTAAAAGTAAGGTATCAAAGGCGATTCTAGAGCAGAGTACATGGGCAACACTGTAATGGAAATTAAAAAGTACTTGCTTTCACGTTGTTAGCGAGAGGTTTTGTCACACACAGTTTCTACACAAGTTGATATAAACTGACATGAGTTTCGTTGTGATACGATTCTCCAAAATCTTCCCATTGATCAACTTGATCAGCTGTCTACAGTTCAGAGCACTCTCTCTCTCTCTCTCTCTCTCTCTCTCTCTCTCTCTCTCTCTCTCTCTCTCTGTGGCTTGGTAGTATTTCGGGAGTAGCTATGTACAGTTTCAATACATGTGCACTGTGATGTTTATCACTGCGTAAGAAACGTCAGTGAAGTCTGCCCTCGGCTAAATATTGTGTTTTGGTTAATTATAATTTCAGAATATCTCAATTCTTTTACTCCTTAATTGTTTCTTATTAGAGATATCCTCCTATCTTCCCCGAACCACACCGACTCCTTAAAAGGTCGTATATTTGGTAGGAAATCAGTTTAATTTTCCGGTGGCCTGGTAACATTTATGGTGTTCGAAATCTGTGGCTATAACCTTCCATTTTCGGCACCTGGATTTGCAAGAGCTGTTAGAACACAGCGGGGTGAGGTAGACTCAAATGAACGATTAGAGATATATAAGGCTTCTCTTTTCTTAATGAAAGTACGGCATTTATTAAATGACTACAGAAGTACACACCGGGCGATTCTTATTAAGGCTTAAAATCCGACGAAGTGACGTAGAGGACGCTGAGATAAGTAATTTAATATGAGGCATATGGGGGTTGCAAATTTGGGGAAATGCCCCAAAATATAACGAAAAATATTGAACATGTGACGTCACCAGATGACGTACCTCGCCGCAAATGCAGCGATTCGGCTTTTCGATCCAACCCTCGCCGGTGGGGAGCTAAGTTAGGCTACTCCGTTTTCGAACACCTTTTATAAATGTGATCTGTCGTGAACGTAGAAGTTATAAAATTATTGTCCTCACTGTAGCCAAGAAAAATGTGTTCTTATTTTGTGTTTCTTTCGTTTTGTCTCTTCTTCTTTTGTTTACATATTTCATTTTTGTAAAGAACACGAAAGCTCGTACTGTCCTTTTCAGTTAACCAGCGCTGATTGCCAGACCTGCAATAAAATTATTAATATTATTTCAATGTAAACACGTAACTGTCTAAAGCAATGCAGAAACAATATTGCCGGCCAGACGAAGAACTCGAACCCTGAGCCCGACGTGCTAAAGTCACTCATGGAGGCCCTTAGCTATACCGACGTTAATACTTGTATTGGGATGATCAGGTGTGACAGATCTATAGGATCCACCGCTGTACTTGCGACGAGGTACGTCATCTGGTGACGTTACATGATCAATATTTGCCATCCACTTTTGGGGTATTTCCCGACATATGCGACATGATCAATATCCGTCATCCAGTTTTGGTGTATTTTCCGACATTTGCGACCCCCATGTGTCTTATATTAAATTACTTGTCTCAGCGTCGTCTACTCTGCTTCAGGGTGTTTAAACGTTAATAAGGATCACCCCGTATAGATAAAAATGTTTTTACTGCAACTAGTGTTTCGTAGTTCATGTGCTGAATCGAGGGAACATTGCCAGAACAAAACAAATATCAAATGCAGAGAACGGGATTAAAGCAATTAATTATGAATTTTCCTTATCGTTTCTTCTTTTTTATGCCTCTAGTTAATTATCTACCTCTAATGGTTAGAGACTCTGATGTATATAATGCTTCAGGTTTGATTACTTTGATGTAACGGTTTAATTTTGCTTTTTGAGACAATTATTTTTTATTGCACCTATTCCATGTAGTTCTGTAAGCTGTTGGTAATTTAATAATCCTCTCTTTGTTTGCTTCGCGATTTGGTCCAGAATATATGATAATTTCTCCTACGTATTTAAATCTGTTTACTTGAGATATTTTCTCAAACTGTGTAAGCGTGAGTTGTCCCTCTAGGAATCGAGGAGAACCTTCAACATACTGAGTTTTCTGATAATAACTTTTAGCCTACTTTTAGCTGACATTTGATATTAATACAGTTCAGATACTTCTGACTTGCATATTAATAATAAAAAGGAATCTCATATGATATATTCATAAAACGAAGGAGTTTCACATTTACATCTTCATAAAAGAAGGCATTACACTATATAATTAAAAGATTTAATTTAGTCTGAGTCAGATCTTACAGCTGTTTCTGTATTGTTTGTTATGTTCTATATGTAGATAAAATTCGTGATATTATATGTTTAAATACGAAAGATCTAACATAAAATAAAATAGAAAGATAAAAAGAAGGAATAAATGTAGCGCAAATATAATATATGGAAAAGAATAGAGATAATTTGTTGCTGGTGTTAATGGTACCGTAGTTGGTTGAAAAATTGTTTGTCTCAATTGTGGTTCTGAAAGAAATCGTATATTAAATGTACTTAAATTCAAAATACAAATAGTTGTTGACTTTCTATTTTAAACGTTAATGAAAAACAGGTTTGTAAGTAGGTAGTAACTTTAACAGAGAGGACGGCTATACTCTTGAAGTATCGTGGCTCCCTGCCATCAAGCAAGTTAAGACGCGGCCGTGGCGTGTAGCAATACAAAAAATGCCCTGGAAGCCACCTCTACGGACAAGAATACTTTGGATAAAAATTCCCTCTCCAATGCTCTGTCCGTTCCACTTCTAGCCAATAATGTGCGCCCACCAATAGAAGCAGAAGTAATCTAAACCTACAACTCACGTCCAGCATAAGTGCAGGAAAAATGCCTTTCTAACCAATGAAGGTGGTATACCAATGGTAGCCACAAGTCTTAGCCAATAAACCCCCTTCTCCGGCATCAGCGTGAAAAAATTCTTTTTCTATCCAGTGATGATGAAGCATAAATGGTAGCCCAAGACTTTATTCAACAATCCCCATTCTCCAAGATAAGCGCAAAAACTCCCCTTTATAAGAGAACGCGACACTGGTGTCTGACATTGTTCAATCTGCAGTGTACACTAGAAGATCCTGAAGGGAATCCCGTTAGAGGGGTAGAAACGTCGATTGTTTGAAGAAAGACGGCTCGACCTAACAACCCAGAAGATTTTTACATCAGTGACAGCTGCCTCGAAAGCCTGAAAACTCACATCATAGAATTTGTTACGACTTGAGCTCTCAAGCCAGGATCGTGCTTTTATCAGCATGTCGAGTGATACTGTGGAGCACCGGAGCGATAATGAAACATCATTTAATTAACAGTCATTTATTGCCTAGAGTTTTGCTATCACACAGTATGTTTCCGGGCGCTGCCTAGCAACGGTAGTGCTCATCTTGCCCTGCTTGAAAGCGTGAGTGGTGCCTGGGAAGGAATTTGCTGAGCGCAGTTCCAAGCGTTGTCTGTGGCTGGTGTCACGACCCGTACGAAGGGTGCAGCGGGCGTGCTTCTCCACAGCCCACCACGGCTGTGGACTTCTGTCAGAGCCTCAGCACTCGCGATGAATGAAACAGCGCTTAGGCTCATCCCCAGAGTACTGCAGTCGGCTGCCGGTGGTATGGTGTGGATGTGGAACACCCAGCAGCAACACGGAGAACAGCGTTAATGGTAGTCCCAGGATACAGCCTGTAAGGCGGCAGTTGTACCTTCCAAGCTGTGGCGACACTAGCACCCAGTGCCCTAGATCAGCTTGCAGATGGGCAGATGGGCTGTTCATTCACACAAGATCGGCCTGGCCCCCTCACCCCAGTCAGTGACCGTTCGTCATTGTCAGGACTGCTGCTGAAGTCCGCTCTATGGCGGATCGGCTGCGAACTTGTAGCAGTGGCTGCAAGTTAGTGACAGATTGTATACACTTGTTGAATGCACCAGAGCATCCTGATGTTTAGTAGAGCTGGTATTACATCGGTATCCACGATGGAGATGGAATGGCCTCACTCTGAAAATGGGCTTGAGGAGGGCGGGGGTTTTATAGCAGGCAGGATGTGATGCCTCCCAAACTGGTGACAGAATGTACTCTCGGTCGCTAGACCTGTCGCCACTCTCATCTGCTCTAATGTTTAACTTCAGGGGTTCAGAGCGTTTCTTTATGCGAAGTTTGCCTCATCTTCGTGTGACATCTCTAGGTGAAGTTACTGCATTTCACCTGGTCAATAGAGCGTTCAGCCTGCTCCACACTGTGGTCAAAGTGCTGAATTAGTTGTTCTTGGCTTCCCTCTCGCGTAGTCTGACGAAGCAATCTCCCAGGTTGTTTGTATTTTGAGCCTCCCAATTTGGATAAGACACCATTACATAGCTGGCAGACGTGTCCCGCCAAGCGTAATCTCTATCGTTTTGTAACAAAATTTTATTTCTGAACTTACTATTCCACTGTTCAACAAAATATTACAATTGTGTTTATGCTACGTATGTTTTCTGTGAAACAAGTATGTTGTATTTAAAAGCCTCATATTTCCATGGCAGCTACCTTGGTACAAAACACGACACTATTTGAAGAGGAACCCACAGGGTAGTGATGTAAATAAAGATATAAATCTACGATATCATTTTGTATAGAAATTATTCCGTGGTTCAGCTTTCTCGCCACTCTACTCATTACATTTGAATAGAAAAATAGCTCTGAGCACTATGGGACTTAACATCCATGGTCATCAGTCCCCTAGAACTTAGAACTACTTAAACCTAACTAACCTAAGGACATCACACAACACCCAGCCATCATGAGGCAGAGAAAATCTCTGACCCCGCCGGGAATCGAACCCGGGAACCCGAGCGGGGGGTTTGAATAGAATTTTTCGCTTGGAACGTACTTATCGATTGAGGTGTGTAGCGTTGCTCTTGGGGGAAGGGGGGGGGGGCGAAAACAAAAAGAATTGTTATTTTATACTTTTTGAAAAATTTTGGTAGGCCACTTGACAGCAGAATCAGGGATTGATTACACTATTATAATAACATACGTTGAGTATTAAATACCTGGTTGGATTATTTTGAGCAAGAGCAGCAGAGTGATTTATTTGAGATCGTTCGGAAGAAACAATATCATTTCTTTGCATTTTTATAGTCGCGATGTAGTCATACCAGAAACAACACTAAGGGACCAGAAGATTTATAGACTTTAAAAGAAATGCAACACTACACAATTAAAAAAAAGAGCTGTTTCAGAAATAATAGGAAAACTGTAATGTTCCTTCTGCCTCATGCTGCGTTCGGCCCATCAGCGTGATTATAATTTCTGGTGATGAACTAACAAAAAACAATTAACATTCAAGTAAATGAGGAGATGGAAATCGTCAAGGTTAATTTACTAAAATAAGCACACTTTTCTTTAACACAAGTTTTTTTAATGCTACTTACATTTCCATATTAAATTACGATAGATGGCGATTGTGGTGAAATACTTTATACATAACAGTCAAAATGCCCTCTTGATGCTGTCTTTTCGTAATCAGTTACAAGAAACTACATGTTTTCTGATTGGAAAAATAACAGTTAGCATATTTACTCAATATTTTCACATAAAATATAAAATACCGATGCGGAACGCTGCAATTCCACGTCCACCTTTCATGGAATACAAACAGTAAATGGTGAGGCGCTCAATGCCTCATTTGTCTTGAAACAACAGAATTCTTGAATGAAATTTTCACTCTGCAGCGGAGTGTGCGCTGATATGAAACATCCTGGCAGATTAAAACTGTGTGCCGGACCGAGACTCGAACTCGGGACCTTTGCCTTTCGCGGGCAAGTGCTCTACCACTTGCCCGCGAAAGGCAAAGGTCCCGAGTTCGAGTCTCGGACTGTCACACAGTTTTAATCCGCCAAGATGTTTCAACAGAATTGATTTTTATATAATTAATCGATACATGTACATAGAGATTTACAGGCACCAAGCAAGAATGGCAAAGATAAAGAATAATAGATTCTGTCGCTGCTCTGCGATGGTTCATTTCTTTTATTTTACAATTGTTCGATAACTTTAGGCCATCAGGCGTTTACTATTAAGCGTATATTGATGTTTGTGAAGCGAAAATTACTAATATTAGAGGTGCTTAAATGTCACAACTTTCAGGACACTTTTCTATTAGGACACTTTTCTATTATCAGCTCGGACTGTTGTGCATTAAGCATATCAGTACCAAGCAAGTGACAGGGGTCACTGCGTTCGGAGTATTCATGATGGTGTTGTTGATGACACAGAAGAGCGAAGGGTTAGGACCAGTGCCGATACAGGATCAGTTTATCAGGCAGAACAACATCAAGAGGAATGTCCCCACATAATGTTCGGACACCATCAGTATTGTCACTGCTCTTGTTTGGCGTGCAGTCGAACATATCTGAACGCGTGGCAATTACGCCGATGGCCCACCGAATCTAAATACACTCCTGGAAATGGAAAAAAGAACACATTGACACCGGTGTGTCAGACCCACCATACTTGCTCCGGACACTGCGAGAGGGCTGTACAAGCAATGATCACACCCACGGCACAGCGGACACACCAGGAACCGTGGTGTTGGCGTCGAATGGCGCTAGCTGCGCAGCATTTGTGCACCGCCGCCGTCAGTGTCAGCCAGTTTGCCGTGGCATACGGAACTCCATCGCAGTCTTTAACACTGGTAGAATGCCGCGACAGCGTAGACGTGAACCGTATGTGCAGTTGACGGACTTTGAGCGAGGGCGTATAGTGGGCATGCGGGAGGCCGGGTGGACGTACCGCCGAATTGCTCAACACGTGGGGCGTGAGGTCTCCACAGTACATAGATGTTGTCGCCAGTGGTCGGCGGAAGGTGCACGTGCCCGTCGACCTGGGACCGGACCGCAGCGACGCACGGATGCACGCCAAGACCGTAGGATCCTACGCACTGCCGTAGGGGACCGCACCGCCACTTGACAGCAAATTAGGGACACTGTTGCTCCTGGGGTATCGGCGAGGACCATTCGCAACCGTCTCCATGAAGCTGGGCTACGGTCCCGCACACCGTTAGGCCGTCTTCCGCTCACGCCCCAACATCGTGCAGCCTGCCTCCAGTGGTGTCGCGACAGGCGTGAATGGAGGGACGAATGGAGACGTGTCGTCTTCAGCGATGAGAGTCGCTTCTGCCTTGGTGCCAATGATGGTCGTATGCGTGTTTGGCGCCGTGCAGGTGAGCGCCACAATCAGGACTGCATACGACCGAGGCACACAGGGCCAACACCCGGCATCATGGTGTGGGGAGCGATCTTCTACACTGGCCGTACACCTCTGGTGATCGTCGAGGGGACACTGAATAGTGCACGGTACATCCAAACCGTCATCGAACCCATCGTTCTACCATTCCTAGACCGCCAAGGGAACTTGCTGTTCCAACAGGACAATGCACGTCCGCATGTATCCCGTGCCACCCAACGTGCTCTAGAAGGTGTAAGTCAACTAGCCTGGCCAGCAAGATCTCCGGGTCTGTCCCCCATTGAGCATGTTTGGGACTGGATGAAGCGTCGTCTCACGCGGTCTGCACGTCCAGCACAAACGCTGGTCCAACTGAGGCGCCAGGTGGAAATGGCATGGCAAACCGTTCCACAGGACTACATGCAGCATCTCTACGATCGTCTCCATGGGAGAATAGCAGCCTGCATTGCTGCGAAAGGTGGATATACACTGTACTAGTGCCGACATTGTGCATACTCTGTTACCTGTGTCTATGTGCCTGTGGTTCTGTCAGTGTGATCATGTGATGTATCTGACCCCAGGAATGTGTCAATAAAGTTTCCCCTTCATGGGACAATGAATTCACGGTGTTCTTATTTCAATTTCCAGGAGTGTATGTTTAAAATATTTCGGGAACGAGTATTTTTTATTCCAGACGCTCACCCACGCCCCCTCCTCCCCCCACACCAAGGGTAGGCTGGAAATTGTCCAAAATGTTGCTCTTCAGCTGCAGATTATTGGGTTACGTGAACAGACAACATGGATTTTGCTTTTTAAAATGTGTAAAACGGTGATGATTTATGTTTTATGAAGTAAGAGGATGATATTGTAAGGAAGTCTGGTGAATGTGGGAAAGGAGTTTGGTGGGGTAGGTTTTATGCGAAAGTTTTATCTAGGAGAGCGTGGATGCCTATGGGATTAAGAACAACTGGCTGCCGGGGAGATTGAATTTTGTGGATGGGTTAACAGAAGGACATGAATGATAGGATGAGGGGGTTTTATAGGTGGTGAGCAGTCAGAGGAGAGAAATGTTCGCTGCAGCCACGCCTTTGTTATTGGAGTGTAGGTTATGGTGATGTGTATGGTTAGCTCGGGCGAATAAGTAGCTTTCTTATATAGGTGGGTAACATATTAGGCAACTGTAGAAATTTGTTGAAAGTGGTGACACTGTTGGAAGGGTGTATCTTTTACAAAGGGGGGGGGGGGGGGGTGAAGCGGCTCTCACATGGTCGGGTGTGCAGAGTATTCGAGAGCTTTTCCCTTTCTTTTATTGTACTTTCATAGTCTGGTCTCTATCGTGCGAGGCTGGGCTTGCTGCGATGTAATATTCTGCACTTCAACCACAAACGTTTAAACTAATACTAATTGTTGTGCAGCATTAAAAGGGAGTAAATGTTAACACGAATTTTCAAATCATTAAACTAATGATTTCACATTGACGCTCTTCGTAAGAAATACGTATGTAACTATTGATGCACTTCACTGCACTAAACGCGATTGAGCTGCCTTACCGAATGGGGATAATTATAGAGGGTGGGGGGGGAACTTATGGAGTGAGGGGTTAGGGTATTTATGGAACAAGACAATTGGTGTTTGGGAATGGAGGTGGCATGGGAACATGGGTGGCAGCGGCGACATGGGATTTATCGACAGATGTAAGTAGGTTGTAGGCCAGGCCACGGTAATGAGGCGGAAACAATGGAAGAGAAGAGAAGGATAATTTAAGAGGGAGCCCTTATGTGTGTGCCATAATGGCCGGGATACAAACTTTGTTGGCCATTGTCGTGCCAGCGACCCGAGTTTTTCGATATGAGCGCTTGGGGAGGTTTCAGTAGTTACAGTGCTGAGAGTGAAGTGTGAAGTTATGTTGCGACGTTAGAAGACTTGAACCTGAATACAGCAATTATTAAAAATGAAACTAAGAACCGGAAGTTTGGTAAACAGAAGCGCAATAATTAAAGAATTGAGGGAAATGTTTTATAAGAAGCTAGGGTTGCTACCGCGGATTTCTTGGCACGGACACTGAAGATTGACTCACGTGCGTGTGTGGTCAGAAACGGTAATGGTTGTAAATAGTAATTTACGTGGCGACTCTTTCTGAGGGACACTACAGAATGAATATATCTTTGTAAATATAATGAGGAGTGTGAGTGTAGATTGAAATATTGTTTGGTTGAAGTTGCTGTCTAATAAATTACAAGTGCTTCCTGCTAGTTACACAATGTAAAACAGCGGACCACATTATATGTTAACGGACAGGAAGAAGATGCTGTGACATGCAGATGGTTAGCTTTTCAGAGCATTCACACAAGTTTGGCGCCGGTGGCGACACTTACAACGTGCTGACATGAGGAAAGATTCCAACCGATTTCTCATACACAAACATCAGTTGACTGGCGTTGCCTGGTGAAACTATGTAGTGATGCCTCGTGTAAAGAAGAGAAATGCACGTTTTCGGCTTTGATAAAGGTCAGATTGTAACCTTTCGCGATTGCGGTTTATCGTATCGCGACATTGCTTCTCGCGTTAGTCGAGATCCAACGACTGTTTGCAGAATATCGATTTGGTGGTTTCCGGAGGGTAATACGGAATGCTGTGCTGGATCCCAACGGCCTCGTATCACTAGCAGTCGAGATGACAGGCATCTTATCCGACTGGCTGTAACGGATCGTGCAGCCACGTCTCGATCCCTGAGTCAACTGATGGGGACGTTTGCAAGACCACAACTATCTGCACGAACAGTTCGACGAACTTTGCAGGAGCATGGACTATCAGCTCGGAGACCATGGCTGCGGTTACCGTTGACTCTGCATCACAGACAGGAGCGCCTGCGATGGTGTACTCAACGACGAACCTGGGTGCACGAAGTGAAAAAGTCATTTTTTGAGATAAATCCAGGTTCTGTTTACAGCATCATGATGGTCGCATCCGTGTTTCGCGACATCGCGTTGAACGCACATTGGAAGCGTGTATTCGTCATCGCCATACTGGCGTATTACCCGGCGTGATGGTATGGGTGCCATTGGTTACACGTCTCGGTCACTTCTTGTTCGCATTGACGGCACTTTGAACCGTGGACGTTACAATTCAGATGTGTTACGACCCGTGGCTGTACCCTTCATTCGATCCCTGCAAAACCCTACATTTCAGCAGGATAATGCACGACGGCATGTTGCAGGTCCTGTACGGGCCTTCTAGGATACAGAAAATGTTCGTCTGCTGCGCTGGCCAGCACATTCTACAGATTTCTCACCAATTGAAAATGTCTGGTCAATGGTGGCCGAGCGACTGGCTCGTCACAATACGCCAGTCACTACTCTTCATGAACTGTGGTATCGTGTTGAATCTGCATGAGCAGCTGTACCTGTACAAGCCATCCAAGTTCTGTTTGACTCAATGCCTAGGCGTATCAAGGCCGTTATTACGGCCAGAGGTGGTTGTTCTGGGTATTGATTTCTCAGGATCTATGCACCCAAATTGCGTGAAAATGTAATCAAATATCAGTTCTAGTATATTTGTCCAATGAATACCCATTTATCATCTGCATTTCTTCTTGGTGTAGCAATTTTAGTGGCCAGTAGTGTATAATGAAGCATCGATTAAGAATTGTAGTGCTCTGTAATTAGAATATTACATTTTTCTTTCTTAGGAATGGTAATTATTTTGCTTTGTATTAATTCTGTTGGTAGTGCTGAATCCTCATAGTATAGGCACAAAAATGTGTGCTACTGTTTTTCCGCCTTCACCGGTGTTCTTTAGTAACTCAGTATGGCAAGTGAATTTTTTTTATTGCAAGAACGTAAGGTATCACCTCATAAGCTCGAGTGCGTGAGTTTTTCTGCACTCCATATGTTGGATTAAATGCTGCACGATTAGCAGGATTATGTCCTACACGCTTTCAGTTACGTGGTGTTTGCCTTTGGAACAACCAGCAGTCTCTCGTCTGGTAGCGTATTTAATTAGCAGCTGTTCCTGCAGAATTTCTTTACTGTTTCAAAGCACATATTGCTTTGCACAATTTTGGGGGATTCAATGCTTTATTATAGTTTGCAAGCAACAGTTGTTCTAAAATTAGTACTAAAAACGCACACCGTTAATTCATGAGCATTCTGACCATTAGATTCATCTCAGTACATGAAGCGATGGCTGCAGAAGGCAGTTCTTGAGCGTATAATTGCTGATACTAGGTCTCTCACAGCTAATCAAGTTTCAACTTCAGCTATAAGAGTTTCGTTTTTCGTCCAAGAGTTTTCTCGCTTACGGTCTGTTGTGCCGTCTTTGGGCAAACAAGCAAAGTTGGCGCCACTATATTGGTCGTCGTTGATTGTTTGCCCGAGTGCGGGAAGTTTGTGCAGCAATTAACGCCGGCCCTGCAGCGCAGAAGTTTTAATTTGGACCGCAGCAGCGCCAGCGACACCGCCACTGCAGGGCTGTCCGATGAGGAAGACCGCCCCCAAGTTACGACCTCGCGGGGGCGGCAAGGGTTTTTCGCGGACGGCGTGAATTTGCTGAGTGCAACTGGATGAGAACTAAGCGAAAATGGAAAACAGAAATAAAGTGCTTTAAGTATAAAGGTAACAATGATGGTGAGCACAGGAAGTACCGCATTAGCGACGGAACTATAGTAATAAGTCTGCCGACAAAACTCCTGCTGTAAGAATATTATGTCTTTCACGCTGATAATCTTTTGATGTAGGCTATTTTATCGTTGGTTCAGAGCTTTGGAGTAAATATTTCAGCATTTCGGCAGCGTATTGAAATACATGCTCGAATGGCGTGCTGCGAAGTAGGAGATACTGAGCATGGTGGTGCTTTTGGGAATCGGAATGTTTGCTGAAGATTTTAATTTTGAACTCTTCGATGGGCAGACAATTACACGGATAATATATGCTTTTTCATAAAACCTGTGTTAATTAAACATGGATTAATTAACTGAAAATTAAATAACTTTATCCATCAGTAAGCGGAAGGTGGATAAATTCACTAATCCGGCATCATTGTTACAAAATTTTAATAAGAAGTAAAATTAGCTTTAGAGCCACTGTCCAGTTTCGTTTTTTAGTGTACGTCAATGGAATTTTTACTACGAACTTTTTTTCCGATCGATGATTTATACGATACAATCATTCACACATCGTGTTCCCAAGTACCAGCCAGCATGAAAGAGTTAGTCAGTTTCATTTTCCATCAATCATTAGCACGATACATCGTAATGAAGTGGAACGAGTCATTTTACATATATTTACATACACATCACAACTCAATTCTTTAAATATGGCTATATGCTGAGCATTTATGAAATACCATTGTACACACACATCAGAAAAGTTTTGCATCACCTAGGTTCCGAGAGTTCCGGAACTTGGACACAAAACTGGAATAGAGATCAACATATACATCATTTCCGCCCTTTTTATTACTCATGAAAACCACACATTGCATGTTGTTCCACCATACCGCGAGACCTTCGGAGACGGTGGTCCAGATTGCTGCACATACAGGTACCTCTAATACCCAGTAACACGTCCTCTTCCATTGATTTCTTGTGGCATGCTATCCACAAGTTCATCAGGGCACTGTGGTCCAGATTGTCCCACTCCTCAACGGCCATTCGGCGTAGATCTCTCATAGTGGTTGGTGGGTCACGTCTCTATCCCTGGCATGCTCGTTAGGGTTCATATCTGGACAACATGTTGGCCACTCAAGTCGAGTGATGTCGTTATCCTGAAGGAAGTCATCCACAAGATGTGGACGATGGGGGCGCGAATTGCCGTCCATGAAGACGAATTCCTCGCCAATATGCTGCTGAAATGGTTGCACTAACGGTCGGAGGATGGCATTCACGTATCGCACAGCCGTTGCGGCGCATTCCATGGCCACCAGCGGCGTACGTCGGCCCCACATAATGCCACCCCAAACCAGCAGGGAACCTCCACCTTGCGGCACTCTTTGGGCAGTGCCTTAGGCGTTCAGCGTGACCGGGTTTCCTCCAAACACGTCTCCGACGATTGTCAGTTTGAAGGCATGTGTGATATCATTGGTGAAGAGAACGTGATGCCAACCCTGAGCGGTGCATTTGGCATGTTGTTGGGCCCGTCTGTACTGCATGGTGTCGTGGTTGCAAAGATGGACCTCGCCATGGGTATCGGCAGTGACGTTTCGCAACATGCAGCGTATTGCACACCGTTTCAGTTGTCGCACGACGTCCTGTGGCTGCAAGAAACGCATTATTCCACATGGTGCTTTGTTGTCAGGGTTCCTCCGAGCCATAATCCGTAGGTAGCAGTCATCCACTGCAGCAGTAGCCCTTGGGCGACCTGAGCGAGGCATGTCATCGACAGTTCCTGACTCTCTGTATCTCCTCCATGTCCGAACAACATCACTTTGGTTCACTCCGAGACACCTGGACACTTCCCTTGTTGAGAGCCCTTCATGGCACAAAGTAACAGTGAGAACGCGATCGAACTGCGGTATTGACCGACTAGGCATAGTTGAACTACAGACAACACAAGCCTTGTACCTCCTTCCTGGTTGATTGTCTGGAACTGATCGGCTGTCAGACCCCCTCCGTCTAATAGGCACTGCATATGCATGGTTTTTCACATCTTCGGGCAGGTTTAGTGACATCTCTGATAGTCAAAGGCACTGCGTCTGTGATACAATACCCACAGTCAACGTCTATCTTCAGGAGCTCTGGGAACCGGGGTGATGTAAAACTTTTTTTGGCGTAAGGTGGGTAATCGGAAATTAAGCAACAATCGGGCGCAAAATGGAAAATAGAGTGAAAATCTGATGAAGCTTTGCACAGACACGTTTGGCACTGTGTCTAGTACGTCCGTCGATGGCATCATTTCGCTCTTTTCAGTTCTGAGCTCACAGTGAGAAAGTAAAGATGGCTAGAAATTAGCGTCTCCCGCCAATTATGAGGGCCTGGTGAAAGATTTCGCCTGAAGCTATGCAATCCATATAACATAACTGTCATGCGGTTCGTTCTACACGACAATTCTCGGCCGCACTCTGCAGGGGCAATCAAGATGTTCCTGCAGCGTTTTCGATGGGAGGTGTTTCATCACCCACAATACAGCCTGTAATTGGTTACCCCTGAGGTTCATCTCTGCTCAAATGAACCGCTGGCTATGAAGACAATATTTTCTAGTATTTTTTAAAATTTTAGTTTTCTATGTTTCAAAAGTTTTTATCCCTGGGTAATTTATCAAAAATTTTTGTTTCTCATTGTGCACCCGTTTTTGAGCTACAAACAACCTTAATGTTGAGCAATGAATGTCGTTTATTTCTTCTGGCATTGTAATTATGTGCATGTTGTTTTCCTTTTAAATGCAGTGAATTATTTACTACAAATATAAGGTGGCAAATATACTGTGAAGCAGTAGTCAGAATGCCCAAATCTTTAAACAGACGTCTAGAAGATAATAGTGGGTGAGCACTATCTCTTACTCTCACAGCACGTTTTTGATTAATAAAAACTTTCTTTCTTAAAATGAGTTACCGCAGAGCATTATTCCACATGACATTACTGAATGAAAATATACAAAATAAGCCAATTTCCTAATTTGCCTTTCTCCAGGATTTTCAGTAATTCTAAGCACAAATTTGGCTAAACCTAGTTGTTTTAGGAGTTCCAAAACTCGCTTTTTCCAGTTTAAAATCTGATCGATATGATACATTGGAATTCCGAAGTTTTCACCCTGTTTATTTCAACGTCAACATGTGTTTCACTTCTCATTGGTGTAGTCCCCGTAGATATGTAAAACTGAATATGTCACGTCTTCTTGAAACTGAGGTAAGATCATTCACAGAAAACCAGTAAATAATGTTTTTAAGAACGTTGTTTTGCTATTTCTTCTATTTCTGTATGTATGCTTGGATAGCTTACAATACTAACTTCGTCTGCAGAAACACTAATTCTGCGTTTTACTTATTAGACAGAAGATCGTTTACATAAATGAGGAACAACAGTAGACCTAATACTGAGCGTTGTGGAACCTTTACGACATTTATCCCCAGTCAGAAACACGTTCTCGAACTAAGTACAGCTGTCTGCATTCTTTTGGATTAGATATGTCGTTATTCACTGACTGGCCACATTGCCAACACAAAGGGCCCTTCAGGGGCTTTCAGAAATGTGCATTAGTAAAGTTATACATTTACAGATAGGAGGAACCATTGCTTACTGCTGCTGTAAACTACACACAGATTATGCCGAACACTAATTTACTCAAAATGGCAATTGTGGTAATTACTTATACGTTACTTTACCAATATATATTATGAGAGAAACAGCTACTTAAAACAACTCTAATACTGCAACAAAGCATTTATGTAATCTCACATAGGAGAAACTTTAAGTATCTAGCTATATGGCATGAACAGTCATTTGAATGGAAATACATACAACTGATTTCAAGTGGTTCGAAGACAGAACACATTTAATGTACATTTTTTTGGACTAGTGGCACGCAACCAGAGGCAATGATGGGGCAGAGTTACCTGCGTTTTTTGGAAAATTATTTTGTTGACTACCTTGAGAAAATTCCCTCGGCCACGCGGACTGCAGTGTACTTTCAGCATGACGATCTACCTCCACATTTTACAAGTCAAATGAGGGAACGCCTCGTCCGCACATACCCTAATCGCTGGATTGATCATGGTAGCAGAATTAAGTGGCCACCAAGTGGCCAGACCTTACGGTTTTAGATTCTATTTATAGGGTTGGAGGTGTGCAAATGAAAGGCTAGCACTCGAGATGAACTGCCTGGCAGCATCATGGACGCTGCTGCCCTCATTAGACAACATACAGGAACTCTCAGACAAGCAACACAACACGTTCTTCCAAGAGTGCACAAATGCACAGAAGTTGATGTTGAGATATTTAAACATGTATTGGAACTGTACAACAGCTGTACAGCATACCATAATGTCTAGAGTTGAATGTGTTAAAAATACATATTTTTCAACTAATACTTTTCAAAACGCACATTGTAATGTTTATTAACTCTTGAACTTATGTAAACCTTACTATGTATTGAAAATACGGAAAATAAACGACTCTGTACGTTAAATTTACTCTATGTCGGTAACCACCCGGAGTAGGACAAAGGTCCAGCTGAAGTTTTTTGCTGTCAATGATCGTTCCAGTCATTTCTCTAACTATTCACCGTTCCTAACGGGTCACTCAGCATGTTGGCAAAGTCAGAAGCTACGTATAAGGGACAGTAAAATGAAAACAAGACAGATGACAAAAAGGTAAGTAAACTACACTCCTGGAAATTGAAATAAGAACACCGTGAATTCATTGTCACAGGAAGGGGAAACTTTATTGACACATTCCTGGGGTCAGATACATCACATGATCACACTGACAGAACCACAGGCACATAGACACAGGCAACACAGCATGCACAATGTCGGCACTAGTACAGTGTATATCCACCTTTCGCAGCAATGCAGGCTGCTATTCTCCCATGGAGACGATCGTAGAGATGCTGGATGTAGTCCTGTGGAACGGCTTGCCATGCCATTTCCACCTGGCGCCTCAGTTGGACCAGAGTTCGTGCTGGACGTGCAGACCGCGTGAGACGACGCCTCATCCAGTCCCAAACATACTCAATGAGGGACAGATCCGGAGATCTTGCTGGCCAGGGTAGTTGACTTACACCTTCTAGAGCACGTTGGGTGGCACGGGATACATGCGGACGTGCATTGTCCTGTTGGAACAGCAAGTTCCCTTGCCGGTCTAGGAATGGTAGAACGATGGGTTCGATGACGGTTTGGATGTATCGTGCACTATTCAGTGTCCCCTCGATGATCACCAGAGGTGTACGGCCAGTGTAGGAGATCGCTCCCCACACCATGATGCCGGGTGTTGGCCCTGTGTGCCTCGGTCGTATGCAGTCCTGATTGTGGCGCTCACCTGCACGGCGTCAAACACGCATACGACCATCATTGGCACCAAGGCAGAAGCGACTCTCATCGCTGAAGACGACACGTCTCCATTTGTCCCTCCAATCACGCCTGTCGCGACACCACTGGAGGCGGGCTGCACGATGTTGGGGCGTGAGCGGAAGACGGCCTAACGGTGTGCGGGACCGTAGCCCAGCTTCATGGAGACGGTTGCGAATGGTCCTCGCTGATACCCCATAAGCAACAGTGTCCCTAATTTGCTGGGAAGTGGCGGTGCGGTCCCCTACAGCACTGCGTAGGATCCTACGGTCTTGGCGTGCATCCGGGCGTCGCTGCGGTCCGGTTCCAGGTCGACGGGCACGTGCACCTTCCGCCGACCACTGGCGACAACATCTATGTACTGTGGAGACCTCACGCCCCACGTGTTGAGCAATTCGGCGGTACGTCCACCAGGCCACTATACGCCCTCGCTCAAAGTCCGTCAACTGCACATACGGGTCACGTCCACGCTGTCGTGGCATGCTACCAGTATTAAAGACTGCGATGGAGCTCCTTATGCCACGGCAAACTGGCTGACACTGACGGCGGCGGTGCACAAATGCTGCGCAGCCAGCGCCATTCGACGGCCAACACCGCGGTTCCTGGTGTGTCCGCTGTGCCGTGCGTGTGATCATTGCTTGTACAGCCCTCTCGCAGTGTCCGGAGCAAGTATGGTGGGTCTGACACACCGGTGTCAATGTGTTCTTTTTTCTATTTCCAGGAGTGTATTTATTACTTCAAAAGTAATTGCTATAACTGTTAATACGTTTATCTCTATCTGGGTGTGCACCTCTTCATCCAAAGCAAATCAACATCCACAAATGTCTTTCTTCAGAGCAGCAAAAATATGGAATCCGCCTAGGGACAGACCAGGAGTGATGGAGGATACACCGGGGCTTCCCAGTGACCCTTCTGCAGCATACTCAAAACAACAGGAACGCTGGCTCCGGGGGAGTCATGATATTTACTCTGAGTGCAAGGGCCCACTGCGCACTGACTTTTGGGACACGAAGCGACTATTAATGCAGAACGCTACATTGCCGCTTTGTAAAAATTGAAGTGCGCCATGGAGTCCAAATGACGAGAATTGTTGAGGATGGCATCATTCGATTGCAGGGTTACTCCCACCCACATACAGTGAAGGCTGATCAGCTACACTGCAAAAGTTTCGCTGGGAAGCCCTTATACAGTAGTTAGATTAGTATAAACATCCTACTGGCCCATTGTTTATCAAGTAGTTAACAAGTAGTTTAACAAGTGGTTTAACAAATAGTTTAACAAGTAGTATTTGCAACTATTAATATTGGGATCTGGTGAGGATTAATTATATTATTGTATGAACAACTAATGAACATGTATTTTTTACAGGTATACAGGTGCCGACAGGTATTTGATAGTGAATTGACGTAAGTAGAGGTGTATTCCTTATAAGTAACACTAAATTTGCACATTAATTTTTTTTATCAAAATGATAATAGTAAATACGTGTCTTGCCTAATTACACAACTAGAACAATTGTAAATGTAAAGATAAATGACCTAACTAGTGAATGCACCTTAAAATTTTATATTTCATAAATGTCAACAATGTTGTGTTATGTACTGTATAGTATTTGCTGTAAATCAGAAACTAATTGTGGGCATTAGTGAGCACAGGATGCTCAAAAACTTTGCGAGACACACTGGAAGCAGCAACACGATGTGTGGATGGAATGAGAGGCTAATGGCATTCTATATGTAAAAGGAGCCCAGTCGCGGACGTGGGCTATTCATCAGCAGCCTGAAGACCTCAGCCGGTGGCAACAGACAATGGCGTCCCAGGTAACGCGGCCACAACAGCAGAGTGGTGTTTAAGCGGCCACTAATGGCCGAGGATCCTTCCACATCACCAGTTCTGCGAGAGACTGGTAACCTGACGGGATCAAAAATCGGCTGAGGGTCCAAAGACTGACTTGTAAAGTCAACATGTCCCATCTCAAATAATCTTCACGTCCTAAACTTCACAAAAGAAAATGTAAAATAAAAACTGTAGCTTCCATCCCCATACACAAATGTAGACGAAAGTGTGTTGTGATATTCGCATAAGTGTGTGACTCTTGATAGAAAAAGGTGCTTAATGTAGTGAACACTGACAGTTCCACCCAAAAACTGTCTCCGATATCTGTCATTTTTCTAAACATTTTCTACTTGTTTTTCAGAGTAGTCTTAAGTAAATATTTGTGTATATATTCATTTAAGAGTAGTGTTTAACACTCTCTTTGATATTGGTACAATGTCCTTCACTGTTTTTATATATTTGCATATTTCAAGAAATTTATTTGTGTATGTATTTATGTGAAACTATTGTTTGTCATTTTCTTTGTTAATGATGCCATGGTTTTGAATGTTTTTATATATTAAATTTTTATACACTGTGAACAAGCACTTTAGTAGATAATTGATGGTCGATCCAAACTCCTATTACAAATATTAATTGTCACAGTAAATGTAAATGCATTTTGTCAAAGAACGCTTTAGAACATAAGATTTTGGAAATGTTTAAAGAGTATACCCTTTATGGAAACACTAGACTTGGTAAATCAGTTTGTGAAATGATGTTTGTTTGTGATGTAAGCCAAGAGCATAAATATGACCAAGTAAATTGCACAGAGTGTTTCATAGAATTTTATATATTTCTCTAGTAAACAATACATAATCTCTTGAATAATTGATGTAACCTCTTGTCTTTCATATTAATGGCTAAATGAATCACATGTAATTTATTGGACGACCACTTTGAAAAGATTAGGATACTTTACTTAAATATTTCTTTCCTCAACCTATGTCTTATGGATGGATGAATGACAGAGAGTGTGGGCCTTAAGTCTAAAGAAAGATGGCAACTGCCATGTTTGAAACACCAAAAAATATTTTGTTGTGATGTTAGTTAAATTTCTTTTGATATTGTATATTCCAATTGTCATCTCTAGGAACATTGTTCCAAATATAAAGGGTAGACAGATTGTAATAAACATGTAATAAGTAAATTTATGGCAGTAAACCCGTCAATGAATGCAGAATGATTGTAGAAGAACATATCATGATTCAAGTGTTCCTCCGCTCTCGTATTTTTGTTACTCCGCTAGTACAGACGATTGATGGTTATATGATTTTGAAATGGATGATATAATACTATAAGAATTACCCCATCCTAGTACAATATTAGTCCGTTAGGTGGGGGTATTGTAAGGTGGCTATAATTTCGCACATTTCAAGCACCCATCCACGTACTTTGCCGTGATCAACAAACAGAATTGGTCATCATGTGATAGGTGGTACATCGTATATATGTTTATTTAAAGGGACAGACATTGTCACGTATGACTTGTAAATACCTGTAATTGTTACTGCTTATTGCATGGAAGGTGATAGAGTGTCTTTATTATCAGAACGGTGCGATGAATGATTGCCTATACTAGTAGAGATTGGAACGACAGTGGAAATGAAACAGCAGGCAGAACTCTAGCTCTGGGCGAAAGGCCCACACAGGTGTTGGTCCTGCTTAAACAGAGGAATTAGATAGACGTACATCGTGGCACCAGAACTCTGGAGCACAACACAGGTGCGGCTGTCTGCTATTGCAGTAGGGCCGGAAGGATAACCGGAAAATACTTCCGAACGCTGCAAATCTTGGATGCAAGTGAGAGGAACGAAGAAGCGGCATTTCGGAAACCATGCAGGCTGGGTTATTTCCAAGCATTTTTACTCAGCAGCCTGCCATTGTACGAGTATAAGTTCTTTTCGCAAACTTTCCGCGCTGGACGACAAAACACTAAAATATGGTTGGTCGGCGTTCAAAAGAATCTGTAGAGAGGAAGAATATTCCGTGGTTTCGGGAATATGATTCATTTTCGGAATTACGATTGTGTTGAGCTGAGCCTTGCTGCGACGCCAGCGGTGGAGAGACGAGGTGTTCCGTTGTGAGCTCCCATGTGTGACGGTCGCCCAGTATCAGCTTTGTTGGTACAGACGGACATGTTGTCTTTGCTCTCAGGAGGGTTTATAGTTAGAACAGTTAGGTACTGTACTGTAGCGAACCTATATGATTCTGGACTTCACCTCCGGCTTGGAAGTCGTCGTGGAGTACGCAGTGCTCAGTAATTGAGAGCACTTCCTCTGCCTGTACTTAAATTGAGACGTTATCTGAACTTTGTCCTTGTGGCTGTGAGTTCCCGTTTCTCGTCTGTAAAACACAGAGAGGAAGACAGTATTAGATTATATTAGAAAGAGGACCGCTTTCTGCCGTTCTAGTGTTTGAAAGAGTTTATTTGAGGCTAGAGTTCTTACATCGTCGCAGACGAGTACGAGAACCATCACTTCGACGCACTGGATGAAGTACATACGGTAATATCGCAAATTGCTTCGGCTTACTAGGATATAAAAGCTAACAGCTGTTATCACGTTAGTTTATTTCCACTGAGGTTCCACACCACTGTAGATCATCTTTGAAAGTAGTGTCTTCTAGTGTCTGGCACGCGGATGATGTCAATCATTCCGTGTTATTGATATTAGATCGCGCAGTCATAATAAAGGGTAGAGTTGGGCAATTGATTAGTAATTTTACTTAGGAAATGTAAACTTTTTAATATAAAGTTTTTTTTTAAATCTGCAATACATATATAAGCAAGAGCAAAGTTCATCATTTGGTAGTATTAGTTGCCTTAATCATTCATTTATGTTTAGGTAGTAATTTATATGTTAAAGTCTATTAAGAGATCCTAAGATCTGCCTCAGGGGGTAGTCAGACAGGGACAAATTTTTATTTTAGCTTTTATTATTTTCCGTTGCACACATTTATTTTTACACCTACCTGGAGTAGCATCTTGCACGACCGATGAGGTGCACGTCTGAGTACAATAATGGTTCCATAGGCAACCGCAAACATTTTTCCACGAACGCATTGACCGTCTTGTCCCACAGTGGGAGAAATGTATTAACAGTTTGGTGATTACTTTTGAAACAAGAAACAATTTCATTCCTTTCCCCATCAGCTCTTATTCATTTGACTGTCTGTTAAAATTCCAAGTTTAGAGTCAGGTGGAATTCATGTATCTGAATGCAAGTATTCCGATAAACTGTAGAAGGAGAGGCTATTGAAGTGTCCTTTCGCTTTGTTTTTATGTATTGGGGTGTTTTCTATTTTCCGCTTGTCCACAGATTCAGTCTTGCATCAGAATATGAAACTCCAACTTGAACCCTAGAGAGTGATGCATAGGACCTTATTTCTACTTGTAGTATTGTCGTTGAGACGTTACTGAGTTCAGCATTAATTCACTCAATTTATTAACCACAAACAAAATTAGAGAGTGTGTGTACCTGACATGTAAGAAAGCCGAGGCACATAGTGAAGCTTCTGAAAAATTTTCAGTTATCAGTTTCACACAGTATTTATATTGAACACTTCCGTGGAATCAATAATATATTCGCCATAGGTGCAGTGTGCCTGATGATGATGCCACAAACTTGATCAAAGGAATGCAAAGCGTGCTAGTAATCTTGACTGCGTATCAATATGGTAGGAGAGATTTCAGTATACAAAACGGGTAGAAATGGGCTTTATGGTTGACTCACCCACACGCTGGTGCTTTCTCGGCTTACCATCCACCTTCATGCCTAAGGTCTGCAGATGTACAGCTTAGCCCAATGTACTCGTATGCCTAGTGAGCTCTTCTTACAATGCCTGCAAGTTTTTTTCTGTTTGTTTGCAATTGCATGATACTATGTTTTGTAAGATTTAGGGCTAAGCTGCTGGCTTTGAACCAGTTGTAAACCGGTTCCATTATTTTGCCGGCTGCATCTTGTACGTGTGATTACACCCTTTATCATTGTACTTGTACCAAACATTACAAGTGAGTGAAACTAGTTAATGTTTATCTGCAATGTGGAAGTGGTTTTAGTTAAGTGACTGTTATCCTCCTGTTTGGATTAAGAGATTAACTTTCAGTTATCGAATTCAGTTACTTATTTTGAAAACACGAATAATTCAGACCTGTGCAATGGGATCAAAGCACGAGGTATTCATGAGGTCTGAACATGAGCTGTGGTAAATTTCCGGTTTTGCATTAGACAGACATTTACAATTTAAAACTTTATAGTAAATTTTATCACAATATGTGGTGTACTCGGAAGCGAGTCTCAAAATCAAATTTAATTAAAATTTTTATTTCTGCTTTGATCTGAACACTTTATAACTATTATTCTTAAAATTGTCTAGCTAGTTGCCTGACGAAATGTTATTATCTCATCGGCATCAACAAATAAGTAATTGATTGATATCAGTAATTGCTCTTATATTTACCATGTTCATGCTGATAAACGTTTTCCTCACCGTGGTGCGGTGCGTTTAATCAAAATTTACTGTACCTGGCGGCACAGCTTTTCATGTTTACCCTCGTGGGGCGGCGGTCATTTTCAAACGTCCGATGCTACCGTTTTGACATTTACTAAGTTAACCACGAATTATGTGATTTCTCGTTTGTTCAGAAAGCTCTCTTGCTGGTCACACAAAATATGAGTAAACGTAGTCATAGCTGTTCGTTGCGCCTGGCTCGTAGATAATACATTATATGGCAATGTAGTGCATGTAGCGTACATGAAAGGCAGTTAAGGCTGAACGCGCTCAGGTGTTGCACGGCAGTCAGGGTACGTGATACTATCAACACACCGGAACAACCATAAGGTTGGAATTCCAATTACTTTTACCATATTTTGTGATGGCCTGTCATTCTAAATTAAAGGACTGTTTATATACTTCCACGTATTTCTACAACAAGTGTTCACCTCTCTCACCCTGATGTTTAGGTTTCCGTACCTCAGTCGGTGTCAATGGAATCCTTATAGGATCACTTTGATGTCCATCTGTCAGACTGGCTGTCTATCGGTCTCTCTGTCTGCCTGTTAAAAACCTTTCTTCTCAGGAGCGAATATGCGCATCAGGATACCTCCAATAGACCTAAAAATTGTGAAATTTGCTAAGAAGCATGGTTTAACAGTGCAAGTAAAGGAAAAACCCGGAACTGTTAATTTGTAATTATATACTACGCGAAAGAAAATTGTTATTTGTTATCTGATTGTATCTCTGTCCGCCCGTCTGTTAAGACGTCTTTTTATGAGGAGTGGGTAGACATCTAAAGTTGAAATTTACGTAACATACTAAGGTCTGTGGTTTCCTGGTGGTGTAAAATGTTAAGCTTATAAATCAGCGCAGTCAAAAGATACGGCTAGTTACGGAAGAAGTAAGGATTCAGAGTACAAGGAAAGGAGAAAATCAGAAACTTAAATTTGTAATTCTATCACTCGAAAAAATATTTATATTATCATTTGTTATCTGACTTTAAACTTAAAATTTCCACATTCTCGAAAGTTTTGGAATTCCTGGGACCGATATCTTACCAGTATCAATGTCGATAACCGCCAAAAATCGTCGATTCTCTATTCCCAGGATGGATGAACTGTCGAAACACATAATCAAGTTTGTACGGAACCTGCAGATGGCGAGTCCTAGCCGCTCGGGCAAATTTTTACCCTTGAAATCTCTCTGTTTGCCTCTCCCAGGAGAATGAGTAGTTGTTTACAGCAGCCATTTCTGGCTTCATAAGCCTCTATAGCTGACGATCCTACTTGTTCCTGGAGTCCTTGTATGCACAACGGTGCTTGTCTATACTTACGATTTACTCAGGTTGCAAGTGTGAGTTGGAAGCCTATATCCCTTGCATTGTTAGTAGCAAACTGACAAAGTGTCCTCTTCTTTTAGACACTGTTGCGAACTTTTTGATCTGAAGTTGACAGGTAACAATCGAAATTAGTTATCCAATTACCTATATGTAGCCTTTCATAAAAGACGATTAAAATCAAGTTATTAAATAATAGATCGCCTCTTTACACGTCCAATGTCAAGTAACCACACACAAAGAAATATCCTTCCTTCACATAAGGCAAAAATTTTACAATTTCTCTCATAGTTCTGAATCTGCAAAATTTATGACTACCCTATTGCACTAATATAGTGAAAGCGCGTTTATTGTGTATATTGTGCAGGAAATAAACCAGAATATTTGCGACGTTATAAACATTTCTCCGTTAGCAAAATGACTTACAGCATGCAGTACTACAGTTTACTTTCCTGAAAGCTGCGCTTTTGAGAGAAATGGTGTCACATTTGCAGTACATGTCTCTTGGGGAAAAAAAATGCTGGCAGGTACAGAGTATAAAGATACGTTTCGCTTTAGAATGAGAAGTAGATGCCCTTGCACATGTTAACACGATTTTTTTTTCTTTCCTAGAGGAGAACTGGTGTAAGTGGTAGCAGTGGCGTTTCCAGTCGAATGGTGACGACTCTGTTGTAGAGGGATCTTCATTGTATGAGACACCTCATTTTACGAAGAGAAAGTGCTTACAGGTTTCTCTAATATTGTGTCCAAAACAACCGATTTCTATTTTCTATTGCGTCTGATGGCGTTATTTTGCGGGATACTGTAATGACTAAACGAAGCAAAACCGAAAATAAAGGAGAATGCGTAAGTACACCTACCGACCAGTCGTACACTTCTAAAATATCATTGATAATCACTGCACAAACAGCTCTGTGCATGGGCATTGAATAAGTTGTAGACTGAGCTTAGTATTCACCAAGAAAGAATAGACATCAAACTCAAGGAAGCATATTCTATCAACTAGACAATAAATTTCCCAAAGCGATTAAAGAGGATATTAAAAATATTTAAAATGACAGATAAAGGGTACCGCTTTACAGTGAAGCGTTACTTTGACAACACAGAGTAGGAGTTTGGCAAAAAATGAAATACTAGTAAATAACAATAACGATCATAAAACAGCTGTCAATTCACGTAACCCTTTCACACTTAGCTTTTCTCCTCCATTTCTTATTTTACATTCTTTTTTTTTATTCCGTAAAACCTTATTCCCTAAGCTATGCAATATATAATACTAAAACATTATCCTCTATCTGAGGGTCTAGCTATTTTAGGAGGAATGCCAGCTCAGTTTTTCAGTGTAGCAAATGGTAAATGGCGAACATAAATTGGAAACCAGGCGTTGTCGCTATGGTCCCGAGGTCAGCTGACATTGTGCGTAGTGTAATGAAACAACGTGTGTGCAATATGTGTAGTGTGGGCAATGACTGGGACTGACAAATGAGTGAACAGTGTAGCATTAGCCTTTTATGTTGCCGGTACTAAATAATTATTTTGTAAACACAATTGTACACTAGGTATGAACTGACTGAGATAGTGCTGTTTCGAGAGGGTGAAAGTTTCAGTTTTCATACGGCCATTCTGATTTAGATTTCCCGTTGTTTCCCTAAATTACGTCAGGTGAATGGCGAGATGATTCCCACATTAAAGGCACGCCAACTATCTGTACCATCCTTGCAAACTGTCAAACTAGATCTGTAAGTATCTAACAGTATGTATTAAGCCGGTACACAACGGGCGCTCAACGGCGCATAAGTTCGTAGCGTTTTTGTTTTGTATGTTGATATTACGTTTGCTACAGGTTCACTCACGATTGTCATTTTTTATATACAGTTCGCTATTGCTATTTTTTTTCATTTTGTTTATCAGAAGAGTGCCTCGGTCCTTTTCCAGAACATTTACTCCCATTTTAGTGGATTATCCAAAGTTTTAATAGGAGATAGATGCAAATTTCAGTAAGCAGTTAAATAGATTACATTAGTCAGAATATGTGAATATTTTACTTCCTCATTTATTGAAAAATCCATTATTCGAATTCTCTACAACTTGGAGCAAGTTTCTGACAACGATTTGGTCTAAGGATAAACAGCAGTCAATATTCAGGGATATTTGTGGACAAGAGAAATACAACCCTCAGAAGGTAAGTTGAAACTTATATCAACAATGCATTAATAACGTTAAGTACCTTGCAACAAACAGAATGCTGAAAAAACTATACTCATCTTGAGAACGAATTGCCTTCCCAAATAAGGCGCGTGGTAATTGCAGCACGTAAACACAAAGTTGCGAGAGTTGTTAATTTCTTGGAAAGAACTCAGAAAGCAAACCGTGGACTATGAAACGCCTAGAAACTGTGGAAGATTTAAAGACCGAATGATAGAGGACGACACAGAGGTGACTGAGTGGGAGTGATGGGACAGAGTACAGACAGGGAAGTAAAAGTCCAGACAGAATCGAAGATTAGATATGGGAAATATGGATTAGTTCCTGCTGGAACTGAAGCAGGACCAAGATTGGAAAGAGAGCCAGAGATACAATAACAGGTATTAGGAAGATCATATGGTGAGTAGGTTCAAAATGGTTCAAATTGCTCTGAGCACTATGGGACTTAACTTCTGTGGTCATCAGTCCCCTAGAACTGAGAACTACTTAAACCTAAGCAATCTAAGGACATGCCCGAGGCAGGATTTGAACCTGCTACCGTAGCGGTCGCGCGGTTCCACACTGTAGCGGCTAGAACCGCTCGGTCACCCCGGCCGGCTATGGTGAGTAGGATACTGATTGTAAAGCGGTAAAGATGAAGTGAAGAGTTCTTTTCGGTTCTAAAAGGGGGAACCATGGACCTTGTCGCTGGTGGGGAGGCTTGCGTGCCTCAGCGATACAGATGGCCGTACCGTAGGTGCAACCACAACGGAGGGGTATCTGTTGAGAGGCCAGACAAACGTGTGGTTCCTGAAAAGGGGCAGCAGCCTTTTCAGTAGTTGCAGGGGCAACGGTCTGGATGACTGACCGATCTGGCCTTGTAACATTAACCAAAACGGCCTTGCTGTGCTGGTATTACGAACGGCTGAAAGCAAGGGGAAACTAAAGCCGTAATTTTTCCCGAGGGCATGCAGCTTTACTGTATGAGTAAATGATGATGGCGTCCTCTTGGGTAAAATATTCCGGGGGTAAAATAGTCCCCCATTCGGATCTCCGGGCGGGGACTACTCAAGAGGACGTCGTTATCAGGAGAAAGAAAACTGGCGTTCTACGGATCGGAGCGTGGAATGTCAGATCCCTTAATCGGGCAGGTAGGTTAGAAAATTTAAAAAGGGAAATGGATAGGTTCAATTTAGATATAGCGGGAATTAGTGAAGTTCGGTGGCAGGAGGAACAAGACTTCTGGTCAGGTGACTACAGGGTTATAAACACAAAATCAAATAGGGGTAAGGCAGGAGTAGGTTTAATAATGAATAGGAAAATTAGAATGCGGGTAAGCTACTACAAACAGCATAGTGAACGCATTATTGTGGCCAAGATAGATACGAAGCCCACACCTACTACAGTAGTACAAGTTTATATGCCAAATAGCTCTGCAGATGATGAAGAAATTGATGAAATGTATGATGAGATAAGAGAAATTATTCAGGTAGTGAAGGGAGACGAAAATTTAATAGTCATGGGTGACTGGAATTCGTCAGTAGGAAAAGGGAGAGAAGGAAACATAGTAGGTGAATATGGATTGGGGGGAAGAAATGAAAGAGGAAGCCGTCTGGTAGAATTTTGCACAGAGCATAACTTAATCATAGCTAATACTTGGTTCAAGAATCATAAAAGAAGGTTGTATACATGGAAGAACCCTGGAGATACTAAAAGGTATCAGATAGATTATATAATGGTAAGGCAGAGATTTAGGAACCAGGTTTATAATTGTAAGACATTTCCAGGTGCAGATGTGGACTCTGACAGCAATCTATTAGTTATGACCTGTTGACTAAAACTGAAGAAACTGCAAAAAGGTGGGAATTTAAGGAGATGGGACCTGGATAGACTAAAAGAACCAGAGGTTGTACACTGTTTCAGGGAGAGCATAAGGGAACAATTGACAGGAATGGGGGAAAGAAATACAGTAGAAGAAGAATGGGTAGCTTTGAGGGATGAAGTAGCGAAGGCAGCAGACTATCAAGTAGGTAAAAAGACGAGGGCTAGTAGAACTCCTTGGGTAACAGAAGATATATTGAATTTAATTGATGAAAGGAGAAAATATAAAAACGCAGTAAACGAAGTAGGCTATAAGGAATACAAACGTCTCAAAAATGAGATCGACAGAAAATGCAAACTGGCTAAGCAGGGATGGCTAGAGGACAAATGTAACGATGTAGAGGCTTATCTGACTAGGTGTAAGATAGATACTGCCTACAGGAAAATTAAAGAGACCTTTGGAGAGAAGAGAACCACTTGTATGAATATCAAGAGCTCAGATGGAAACCCAGTTCTAAGCAAAGAAGGGAAGGCTGAAAGGTGGAAGGAGTATATAGAGGGTTTATACATGGGCGATATACTAGAGGACAATATTATGGAAAGGGAAGAGGATGTAGATGAAGACGAAATGGGAGATAAGATAGTGCGTGAACAGTTTGACCGGCCACTGAACGACCTGAGTCGAAACAAGGCCCCGGGAGTAGACAACATTCCATTAGAACTACTGACGGCCTTGGGAGAGCCAGTCATGACAAAACTCTACCATCTGGTGAGTAAGATGTATGAGACAGGAGAAATACCCTCAGACTTCAGGAAGAATATAATAATTCCAATCCCAAAGAAGGCAGGTGTTGACAGATGTGAAAATTACCGAACTATCAGTTTAATAAGTCACAACTGCAAAATACTAACACGAATTCTTTACAGACGAATGGAAAAACTAGTAGAAGCGGTCCTCGGGGAAGATCAGTTTGGATTCCGTCGAAATGTTGGAACACGTGAGGCAATACTAACCTTACGACTTATCTTAGAAGAAAGATTAAGAAGAGGCAAACCTTCGTTTCTAGCATTTGTAGACTTAGAGAAAGCTTTTGACAATGTTAACTGGAATACTCTCTTTCAAATTCTGAAGGTGGCAGGGGTAAAATACAGGGAACGTGAGGCTATTTACAATTTGTACAGAAACCAGATGGCAGTAATAAGAGTCGAGGGACATGAAAGGGAAGCACCGGCTGGGAAGGGAGTGAGACAGGGTTGTAGCCTATCCCCGATGTTATTCAATCTGTATGTTGAACAAGCAGTAAAGGAAACAAAAGAAAAATTCGGAGTAGGTATTAAAATTCATGGAGAAGAAATAAAAACGTTGAGGTTCGCCGATGACATTGTAATTCTGTCAGAGACAGCAAAGGACTTGGAAGAGCAGTTGAACGGAATGGACAGTGTCTTGAAAGGAGGTTATAAGATGACCATCAACAAAAGCAAAACGAGGATAATGGAATGCAGTCGAATTAAATCGGATGATGCTGAGGGAATTAGATTAGGAAATGAGACACTTAAAGTAGTAAAGGAGTTTTGCTATTTAGGGAATAAAATAACTGATGATGGTCGAAGTAGAGAGGATATAAAATGTAGACTTGCAATGGCATTGAAATCGTTTCTGAAGAAGAGAAATTTATTAACATCGAGTATAGATTTAAGTGTCAGGAAGTCGTTTCTGAAAGTATTTGTATGGAGTGTAGCCTTGTATGGAAGTGAAACTTGGAGGATAACTAGTTTGGACAAGAAGAGAATAGAAGCTTTCGAAATGTGGTGCTACAGAAGAATGCTGAAGATTAGATGGGTAGATCACATATCTAATGAGGATGCATTGAGCAGAATTGGGGAGAAGAGGAGTTTGTGGCACAACTTGACAAAAAGAAGGGACCGGTTGGTAGGACATGTTTTGAGGCATCAAGGGATCACAAATTTAGCATTGGAGGGTAGCTTGGAGGGTAAAAATCGTAGAGGGAGACCAAGAGATGAATACACTAAGCAGGTTCAGAAGGATGTAGGTTGCAGTAAGTACTGGGAGATGAAGAAGCTTGCACAGGATAGAGTAGCATAGAGAGTTGCATCAAACCAGTCTCAGGACTGAAGACCACAACAACAACAACAACAACATTGCTATTTGGGTATACATATTGTCATTTTGTTATTTGTTGACAGTGAGTCGAATTGTGAATGTGGAATGCCAAGTGGAGAAATCGAAACATCTCCGACATATTCTTCTCTTTGAGTTCAATAGGCGGGTGACAACAGCGGAGGCAGCTACAAACATTTGCTCCGGGTATGGGGATAATTCCATTGGTCAGAGCACGGCAAGAAGATGGTTTTCCCGTTTTAAGGAAGATGGTTTGACATTAGTGACTCTCCACGTTGAGAAACACCTTCTGGGTTTAATGAAGATCGTTTAAACGCCTTAATCCATAACGATCCACGTCAGTGCACTTGAGAACTGACAAATGTGAAGAACTGTAATCATTCGACCATCGTGGGACATGTGCATGCAATGGGAAAGTTTAAGAAATGGAGTGTATGGATATCGCATGCTCTAAGCCAAAATAACAAAAATCAGCGGCTAGCCGTATATGCATCTGTGCTTGCTCGTCATCAGTTGGCTCGTGAACAACACAAACCATTCCTATCCTTTATTGTTACTGGTGACGGGAAATGGTGTCTTTATGCTAATATATAAAAAAAGAAAGGAATGGTTGAACCCAAAGAACGCAGAAACTTCCCATACAAACACACGCGCATCCAAAAAATATAACGTAATGCATCTGCTGAAACAGCGACGATATGCTTCCCTGAGGTGTAACCATCACTGCTATCATTTATTGTCAACAACAGTCGAAGAACAACGACCATGATGACAGGGCGAAGTGATGCTGATCCACAACGCCCGCCTATTTTCAGCTAGAGTGATTAGAAACACTTTACTGGAATAAGGAAGTCATTCCGCATCCACCTGATTCGTGCCCTCAGATTTTCATCTTTTCCGCTGTCTTTCGAACAGCCTTTGAGTAACTTTCCTTCCGAATGAAAATGTGCTCCGAATATGGCTCCACGAATTCTTCGCCTCAAAACCACTGGATTTCTACAGTTGCCAAATCGAAAAGTTACCCCAGCGTTGGCAAACTTTAGTAAATAGTGAAGGAGTATTGATGGCTAAAGTCTCTATCGTGTGTGTCTGTTGTGTTTATTAAACTTAAGGAAAAATGCTACGAACGAAAGCACCAACCTAATATATGCGAATTATGTTGTTTTGTTATCATTAAACTGTAATACTATGACGCATCCAGTCTACTTGTAAAAGTAATCTGATGAATATATTTTGTGCTAGAACTACTAACGAATCATTTTCTGATCATCAGGTCACTTTACGCGTCATCCTCGAGTCTTTACATGGTGCAAGTCTTGGAACTGTTCATTTTGTTCTTGCGCAGAAATCTGGCTCATCCTACGTGATACAGACTTGTTGTGGGATTTTAATAACAGTTCATGGCTGCCATATTGTACTTGAGCAAGAAACGAAAGACGGACATCAGCACGGGCGCGCTCAGTGAGCTGCAGTTTGAGACTCCCAGTTTAGACAGAGGGGTCAGTGTCCTCGCCACTCGTCTTGTGGTGGACATTAAACGGATCCCAGAGCGGGCTGACGTGGTTGCCGCGTTGTCCGCCGGATGTCGCTGGCAGTACGATCAGCTGAGCACCGCAGCCTGCCCGCCAATGCCGCCTGCTGTCTGCTGCCTTCCCACGCACGCTCTCTGAAGCCGCCGTTACGAGTTGCACCCACGCCGAGCAGCCACCCAGAGGTCGCAGCAGGAAATGCCATCCAGCCAACGCGCCGTACCGGAGGAAAAGGGCTGAGCGAGTCTGCGACTGTACACTCCCTACCGTGGTTCCTCCACTCATCATGGGAGCTATGGAAAACATTTCCTATGGGTTCGATCCGTGCACTTTATACTGAACCTGGTAACGTAACAAGTAATCTCGTCGGAAGTGGTGTCAGAAAATTCGCTCGACATTTTTCCACTATTAAGTAAAGATTAACGTTCACAATTAGAATAATAATGTTCTGAATACTATATGATATGAGTACATGTGCTTTGTCACGTAAAAGACGAAGTCAACTCTTTCTTATTACGGCACTTAATTATATACCAAAATTCCAACCTTCATTGAAACAACATGATAAAAGCATACCAGCTTATAGCAAAACGTAATGATCATCTAGTTCCTGATATACATCTTGTAACCCGGCCGCTGTGGTCGAAAGGTTCTAGGCGCTTCAGTCTGGAACCGCGCTGCTGCTACGGTCGTAGGTTCGAATCTTGTCTCGGGCATGGATGTGTGTGATGTCCTTAGGTTAGTTACGTTTAAGTAGTTCTAAGTCTAGGGGACTGATGACCTCAGATGCTAAGTCCCATAGTGCTTAGAGCCATTTGAACCATTTTTTACATCTTGTAAATAACCTTCAAAGTCGCAAAACGTGAAAGTAACGTTTACTTTCAAGTGAAACAGAATTTTCGAAAATTCAAAAATCTAAAATTAGTTACCTTTGCTGAAGTTTATGTCTCACTAGAAAATATAGGCGACAAAGAATGTCACATTTTCCTTTAATTTGCTAGACTGAGGATTATTCGACATAAATTCGAAATTTATTTCGTCGTAAGTAAAGTATTCACGACACAACTGATTCACACGTTTGTCATACTCAAATCTCCACGTATAATTTTATACTGCCAAATTAGTTACATAACATGTGAAACGCTAAAGGTTTGAGGAACATAAAACGAAACATCAGCGCTCGTAAGATCGCCCAAACTAGAATATGCTAGTCAAATTACATGTACTACTGACTGAAGAGTTTGTAAAACCATATCTGCATATCGCAGTACCAATAGTACAGCTCCCGTTTTATGAACAAGACACGTCAATCTGTATACTAAATTTCACGCCTGTTGTAAGCTTTTCGTAACATCTGTATCCGAAACAAACATTTTAAACAACCAGTTGACTATGGAATTATTCCAAAGACCACGAACATTTCTGAAGCGAGAGCCACTTGTAAAATGAATGTTGCTAAGACGTATGTGTACTTGCCTCTGTAACAAGTTTGAGCAGTACTAAAACATGGATTTTAATGTAAAAGCTGGATAGTGGGAAAGCTATCAGCAAAAAAATCCAAATATCTACAACAACAATGGCGGTTTTACTTTACAGAACAATAACACAGACAGTTTCCTCAAGGATATTTTCGATGAATTAACGAACGTGGAACACACAACGAAACTCAAAGAAAACGACGCTACAAAAGGTAAGTAGAAAGTTCAGTAACATTCATGTAGACACACAATCATGTTGCATCATCGAAACTTCGTCGTCCATATCTCATGTCAATTGAGGGCACATACGATACCAAGAGAAGAACGCTGAGAGAACCTTAGAATTAGAAGGGAAAAAAAAACCAATGGTAACATCGACTTCTAGACTTTTCACATACGCCACCTCTCTTACCTAAAAACTGGCGGTGAAGGACTAACTTTGTGTTCAAAATTCTTCTATTACGTCTATTCAGCTACGGGCTAACACTGAAGGTATCATTACCGTTTCGATTCCTTCGTAAATCATACGACTTTCATAGATACGATTTTAATAAGTTACAGAGAAACTCATGGAATGTACGAGGGCAAATTAGTAAACAAAAGCATTTATTTCCCCGGTCGCACTCGGGAGAACGACGGTTCAATCTCGCGTCCAGACATTCTGACTTAAGTTTTAAGCAATTTCCCTAAATCCCTTCAGTCAAATGCAGTTATCGTTCTTTAAAAGGGTACGGCCAATTTCCTTCCCGGTGCTTTCGTAATCCGAGCTTGTGCTCTGTCTCTAATGACCTCGTTGTCGACGGGACGTTCAACACCAAGAACACCAAGCTCCTCTCCCCCCCCCCCCCCCCCCTCCATAAGTTGACAGTACTGTCTCAATGGTGCCATGGGTTAATCTCACTCTTGTTTTTGTGCATTAGTTTATTGGTGCAGTGAATAGCTCTATTTGTTGTGATTTCAGCACATCTGGAGTGCCCTGTTGCGTGTATGCACAAAGGAGAAGCGATTCCTTTTATGTATCCTGTAGGCATAAAGCTGCGGGAACTATTCGCAGTATGCAGCTATTGTATGGCGACAGGTGTCTTTGCGAAAGAGAAATTTACGATTAATGTCTTCAATAGTGGACATGTTTCTGTGAGTGTTTCTGTTGATAATCCACTTAGTAAACGGACAGAAAATACCGGACACAGCTGAGTGAACGATTCGTGATAACTTTTATGCCAGAACCGATGACAAACGCATGAGTTGGACTTTAGCTACAGTTCAGAATTTAGAATCGACAATAAATCTCTATACTACTGCAACTTTTGTATTTGATGAGTACTACGTTCGCTGACAAATAATCGCCATGATGGACGTTTGGAAATGAAGTCGGATATAAGCAGTTTTGAAGAGGAAGGAGAAGACTTTCTCAGTTGCATAATAACGATGAGTCATGGGTCCATTACAACAAACCATGCAACAACCATGCAACAAGAGATAGACTCAACTTACATTTACCAAGAAAAAATAAACATAAAACTCAAAACAGCATTTTCTACCAAGGAATAAAACTGTACAATAAATTACCAAAAGAGATTAAAGAAATTTCAAAAATACACTTATTTAAGAAGGCAGCTAAAAAGTACCTGTTATGCAATACATTTTATACATTGAAGGATTACTTAGATAAAGCAGAGTAGGGGTTTGATAAAAAAATGTTATACAAACAAATAATAATAATAATGATGATTATAAAACATCCAATATTCCACATAACACCTTCACTTTATTATTTTTCTTCTTTTTTCCTTTCTAGAGACACTCTCCCCTCAAGCTATGCATAGCACAATACTAACACCTCTTCCTCTTTCTGAGCTCAACATCTCACTCATTATGAAGGGATGCTGACTCAGTTTTTCAGGATAGCAAATGGGAACTTGCAGTACAGAAAATGGCCCAAGGATCACCTGTGTGTGTGTGTGTGTGTGTGTGTGTGTGTGTGTGTGTATGTAGTGAGTGAAGTGTTATGAAACAATGTGTGTATAGTGTGTGCAGTGACTGATAGGGAAATATGAGTGAATAGTGTGGCATTACATTATTTAATGAGTTATTTGTAAATAAATTATTGTATACCAGGAGTAAAATCTAATGATTGTCTCTAACTAGAAGTCTGTAAATATATGTGTATACGAATTAGCTTATTGTAAATTGATCTAAGCTTGTAAATACTTTGACATGTCCTATATCCTTGTAAAAAGAGATCTACGGATGAATAAAACTACTACTACTACTACTACTACTACTACAAACCATAGACTAACAGGCAAAGCGTGGAGTGTCGAAACATTCATCTTCGCCTTGGGTCATAAAACAATTTCAAGCTTCTGTAGGAAAGTTGTTGATGACGATGTATTAGGATATGAAAGGTACTTTGCTGATTTATTACACTCCAAATGTCAAACGGTGAACTGAGACAGCTAGTATAACGTGTTGTGAGACCTGAAACACAGAATCGGAAACGAAGAGGAGAGGTCAGTTTTCAAAAGGTGTGGCTTTGCTCCATGATAATGCCCGCGCTCATACAGTGTGAAAAATAATCTAGAGGCCTGCAGGTGGCAAAATATCAGGGAAAATAACCTAGTGGGTTCAAAATCGTGGATGATAAACAGCAGAGGCCAAAACGGCCTTGCTGTGGTGGTACTGCGAACGACTGAAAGCAAGGGGAAACTACGGCCGTAATTTTTCCCGAGGGCATGCAGCTTTACTGTATGAGTAAATGATGATGGCGTCCTCTTGGGTAAAATATTCCGGAGGTAAAATAGTCCCCCATTCGGATCTCCGGGCGGGAATACTCAAGAGGATGTCATTATCAGGAGAAAGAAAACTGGCGTTCTACGGATTGGAGCGTGGAATGTCAGATCCCTTAATCGGGCAGGTAGGTTAGAAAATTTAAAAAGGGAAATGGATAGGGTAAAGTTAGATATAATGGGAATTAGTGAAGTTCGTTGGCAGGAGGAACAAGACTTCTGGTCAGGTGACTACAGGGTTATAAACACAAAATCAAATAGGGGTAATGCAGGAGTAGGTTTAATAATGAATAGGAAAGTTGGAATGCGGGTAAGCTACTACAAACAGCATATTGAACGCATTATTGTGGCCAAGATAGATACGAAGCCCACACCTACTACAGTAGTACAAGTTTATATGCCAACTAGCTCTGCATATGACGAAGAAATTGAAGAAATGTATGATGAAATAAAAGAAATTATTGAGACAGTGAAGGGTGACGAAAATTTAATAGTCATGGGTGACTGGAATTCGGTAGTAAGAAAAGGGAGAGAAGGAGACGTAGTAGGTGAATATGGATTGGGGCTAAGAAATAAAAAAAAAAATGGTTGAACTTAGAAGCCTAACTAACCTAAGGACATCACACACATCGATGCCCGAGGCAGGATTCGAACCTGCGACCGTAGCGGTCCCGCAGTTCCAGACTGAAGCGCCTAGAACCGTTCGGCCACAGCGGCCGGCTATTTGAATGAGAGAGGTAAAAAAGGTGCCTAGGGGTGAAACCTGTCTTGGAATTCGAGAGCTGTTTACAATATCCACGGGTGTGAAAATAATTTAACGTTGCCATCGACAGCGTAAGGAAGATAGAGGAGTTTCGACCATATGAAAATCAAAAGTAGATCGGAACAGGTGACGAAAGGTTTCTTGAATAACTGAGGTCTACTGACATCAGATGCTGATGCAGAACTGTGGAACAACATCCTGATAGCGAACAAGTGCTTATTGAATGGAAGTGGAACGTGGACCATCGGCACTGTGGGGAAGAAGCAACTTGAAAAACTTGAAGTGCGGTATTATTAGGATGACCAGACGTCCGGATTAATCCGGACACGTCCTCCTTTTCAGCTCTTTGTGAGGGATCCGGACGGATTTTTAGAGTGTCCGGCTATTTCACAAAGTTGAGCGTAATACAGTTAATGAATTTGTTGAAGTTAATTACAATCAAGTCCTGTCTCATGTGAAGACTAAGTGGCTGTCTCTTTTTCTAACCATTGAAAGGATACTGGAAATGTATACTGCTCTTAAAGCTTACTTTCTGTTTAAAAGCAAACCACCAAAGGTTTCGTTTCAATTTTTTGAGAACAGGTTGAGTGAAGCTTGCTTATGGTATTTGCATTCATTGATGTCTTTGTTCAGTACAAGTATTCTGGAATTAGAAAAGGAGGACAACTCTGTGGTTGATGTCATTGAAATTTTAGAGTCAGTATGCAAGGTGCTTGAAGACCGATTAAGTGAAAACTTCGCTTGCCTTAAGGTCAAGCAGATCCTTAAAATTGCAACAGAGGAAGGCTTCGAGAAAGAAGTCGGACTTGTTATGGAGGAAGCTATTTTACTTTATGAGTCATGCCATGAATATTTGAAACGGTGGCTCTGTAAGTTTGTGGGCTTCTCATGTTTTAGATGGATGTCACTTAAAAATGATTTTTGCTACAGTGATGTTGAGAAAAGTCTTGTATATTTGCAGGAGAAATGTGAAGCCTTTGTAATTGAAGATGCAAAATGTTTTGATCACTTTTTCAATTTCAGGCAGTTTCTAAAAAGGAATAATGCTGATTCAGAATTTAGGACTTTAGCTTGCAGTAAAAAATGGATAAAGTTTTTTTTTGTGACAGTAAGTCAGTTGACTGTCACTCAGAGTTGCGGAAACTTGCTGAATACTTTTTCGGTATTTCAGGGCATAATGCTAATGCTGAAATAATGTTTTCTCTAATTATCACACAGTAGACTGATGAGAGGAATAGATTAAACATTGAATCAATAAAAGGTCTGTTGCTGGTCCAATATAATTTAAAAGAATTTTCATGTGTGTCATTTTACAATAATCTGTTAAGTAAACCTAAACTTCTGCAAAAAATTGGTTCCTCCGAGAAGTATCAGTAATTGTTAAGGAATGTATGTATGTATGTTACGTCTATAAATAATAACTAATTTATTAAAATTGAACGGATGTTTGATGGGGAATATTGCAGATGAGGATACCAGCCGTCAGCTTTGGACAAGTCACATGAAATCAGGAGTGGCGTTAAGGCAGCCTACGCGTAAATATGAAAACAGTTGATGTCACACTGTCAGCACAATCAATTTTTTTTTAATTTAAAACAAAAAAAGTTGCTCTGGGAATCACCCCCTGCACCAGTAACAAATAACTAGTAGTTTCACCGGTAATTCCCAGCAGTCATGTGACTTGTCTAAAGCTGCCGGATGGTATCCTCATCTGCAGTTGACCCGTTCGATGTGTCCTCTGTTTTCTTTCTTTGTCCTCCTTTTTGAAGCTGTTTATCCTCCTTTTTAAACAATTGCATCTGGCATTATCGAAGAATGTTAAAAGTTAAGGGGACAGATGAAATACGAAATGAAGAAACGGGGAAAAGAATAGACGAGGACAAAACTCTGTGGACGGATTGGTGGGACATCCAGGAATAATGAACGCTGAACTGCCAGGACCAGCCAGGGCATTTAAAACGCGACTCCGCCGTCGGAGCGCGAGCATGCGCTGGTACGGTGAACGGTCCGACCTTGGAAACGGGACCGCGGCCGGCTGCTGGCTGCTACTCGGCCTTGAGGCAGATCCCGCCGCGTGGGCAGAAGCGCTGGGGGGCGTCCCAATGTGGAGACAATGCGTGCTGGGGCCTACGTGCGTACGCTGATCTACATACGCAGCGTCGCCAGCTGCAAGGCCGGCCTTGCTGCCAACGCACTTCAACCTGCTGGCTGCGACATCGCGAGCGGCAGAAATACGAGGCTCGGCGAGAGCAGACAGCTACATATCGTGTGCTCTGATAATAGAGACAGATTGCTTCCTAGAATGTAAACCTGTCTTCTGCATCTGTATCTGTACTCTGCAGACGCCCTTACGGTGTATGGAGGCGGGAAGTTCTGCATCACTGTCACTTTCCTATCATTCTTGTTTGCGTCTCGAATGCTGCGCTCGAGAAACAAAAATTCCGTCTCCGAATAACCTCAAATCTCTTTAAATTGACAGTCATTGACTTCTCGTGAGATACGTACTCTATCCGATCAAAAGTACAAAGTAATATCACCAGTTACAGTTACATTCTCAGCAAGAACACCAAGTCCTTTCATCCATACATATATTTTCTCATCATTAGAAACTTTTCTACACGAGCGGGTATACAAAGGCATATTACTATACACAAAACTAGGTCTACTTTGCGTCTTCGGGTCGCTTCCACAGTGCCAAGTCTTGTAGGCGATGACATCTCAAAAGATTCTAGTCCAAGTAGCGATGCGTTCTCACAGCGGACAATTGCAGAAATGAACACTAGATGTCACACGAGGCGGACCCATCAGCATAAATGGTGGCAGAGTGTTTTCAGTAGGGAAGCAATAGCAGCAGAATGGGTCATTCAAGAGAGCTCAAGTGACTTCGCACGTGGTCTAGTCCTTCGATGACACCCGAGTAACAAATCCATCACGGAGATTTCAATCATTTTAACGTTGCCCAAGTCGACTGTAGGCGATGTGATTGTAGAAACACGAAGAAACAACAGCAGCTAACCAGGCAATCATCGTGGGTTGTACCGTTCGCTCCTGTCGGCTCCTTGATTTCTCCCTTACCATCTGTGCCCGTCCTGTCCGCCTCTCCCCCACCCTCTCCTAGCTTGGCCTCACCATTGACCGTCACCTCACCTAGATCCATCATCTCTATCCAATCCAAAGCCCACATCCACCTCCAATTCCTCCATCTCCTCTCTGGCGGGACATGGGGGTTGCACCCCTCTACCATCCTCCACACCTACAAATCCTTAATCCGTCCCATCCTCTGCTATGCCAGTCCCATCTGTATATCTCCCCCCCCACCCAAAATCTATAAGTTCCTCCTGATCCTTGAGCGCCATGCACTTCACCTCGCCTTCCGTGTATGCCTCCCGGCCCCCACGTGGATCCTCTACGGCCTGATTCCTTTCCCTCGTCTGTTCCTATTCCTCGGACATATCCACATACTCTACACCTTGATCCCCATCATCCCCTGGTTGCTCCTCTCCTCTCCAGCCCCCGCCCTCTGCTGCGCCTTCATTGTTGTGTCCCATCTACCCTCCATCTCAGCACCCTTCATCTCCTTTCCCAAGGTGGCTTCCATCAACTCCCCCTCCTAGATGATGCCCTCTCTCCCTCCTTTTATCCTTCCTATCAACTCTAAGCCTCACCTCCCCCTCCATTCCTCTGTCCTTTTCCTGAGCCCCCTCCCCTCTCTTCCATCCTGTTTTTTCCCTGCCTACCCTCTCTCTGCCTCCCTTCTCTCCCCCATCCTGTTGCATTTCCCTCCTCTGCATTTCCCCATTCCCTCTTGTGTCTGCCTTCCCCCCCCCCCCCTTATGAGTCCTTTCCTTCTGTCGATTCCCCCCTTCCTCTTCTCACCTTTTTTCCCGTCATCTGTCCAGGTACCCCCCCCCCCCCCCCCCATCTGCCCTTGGCTGTGGTGTGTCATCTTCGTGCCAACATTTTCGTGCAGTGTTTCCAGTGAGTGTTCAGTGTTGTGTGGCTTTTCCGAAGTGTTGCGAATGGAAATCATACTGTCACTGGGTGTGATTTTTCTATCTCTTGCGGATAGAGACCAGACCGTTGCTGTTTTTTTTTTAAATTGTCTGTCTCCTATTTTACCTGCCTGCTTACTGCGTATTATATTAGCATCGCCAACCCTTTGTTTAATGTTTTAACTTTCCACAATTTGCCGCCGTTTTATCACCTGCTTTTATTGTTTCTTATCCTCTTCTTATGTTTTAAAAATTCTGTAGGTTGAAGAGCAGCGTACTAGGCCACTGCCAGCCGGCCCCCTTGGGGGGGAATCGAAATTCAGTAAAGGAAAAAAAAAACAGCAGCTAAATCAAGAAGAGGCGGACCTCACGTACTGACGGTCAGGGACGTCGACCGTTGCGGAGGGTCAATGTAAGAAGTTGTGTGAAATCAGCGAGAGCAGTCACTCGTGAGTTCCAAAGCGCTACTAGCAGTCCAGCTGAAACAATGACTGTGTGTTGGGAGCTAGAGAAATAGGGTACAGTGCTCGAGCATATCCTCATAAGCAACACATTTGTGTTGTCAGTGCTAAGCGGTGCCACTGCACAGTGGACGATTGGAAACGAGTGATTTCGACTGGCGAACCATGCTACACCCTTTGGCAGTCCAATGGAAGTGTTTGGGTTTGTCGAGTGCAGTGAGAACATTACCTGCTCTCATTTGGAGTGCTAACAGTGAAGTGAATGGAGGAGATGATTTTTCGGTTGGGCGTGGTTTTCGTGATTATTGTGCTTAAGGAAACTCTAAATGCGGAACGATATCAGCTCATTTTATGGCACTATGTAATATTTATGGTTCCGCCCGCCCGGTTGGCCGTGCGGTCTAATGCACGGTTTTCCGGTAGGGAAGGAGTGCCTGGTCCCCGGCAGAAATCGCCCAGCGGATTTGTGTCGAGGTCCGGTGAACCGGCCAGTCTGTGGATGGCTTTTAGCTGGTTTTCCATCTCCCTCGGTGAATGCGGGTTGGCTCCCCTTATTCCGCCTCAGCTACACTATGTCGGCGATTGCGGCGCAAAGAAGTTCTCCACGTACGCGTACACCACCATTAACACGCAAACATAGGGGCTACACTCGTCTGGTGTGAGACGTTCCCTTTGGGGGAGGGGGCGGAGGAGGTCCAGCGGCCACAGGGGGCCGAACTGCACAATAACCCTGGGTTCGGTGTGGGGCGGCGGAGGGGTGAAGTGGACTACGATAGTCGTCGTGAAGTTATGGACCACTGCGGCTGCGGCGGGGACGGAGCCTCTCCGTCGTTTCTAGGTCCACAGCTAACATACAATACTTAAGGGTCCGATACGATATCTGTATGTTTGCGTGACAATGAACTCTATCGTAAAGCAGGACTTGTGAGGCAATGGTTTGTGGAACAATAATATTGCTGAAATGACCTGCCCAGAAACCAGATGTGAATACAGTGGCACATGTATAGGACGGATTGGAACGTCAACTTTGCTTCCAGCCCAAGAGTCCGACGGCTCTTGAGGTAGAGTGGGCTGCCTTCCCTCCACACACATTAAAAGTGTCGGCTTCATAAAGGCGAAGTTGGGACGCTCTCCGTATTATTGTCCTCAAACAGGTGTCCGCATACATTTGAGCAGGTCCTGGACGTCTGTACTTTGCAAACCACCTACGTTGTATGGCTGCGGGTACTTCGTTCTCCACTGTCACTTCCCATTTTCCTTTCTATCTAATTTTAACCTTCATGGTCTTTTCGTGAGGCATGTATACAGGATGAACCACGTAACACTTACACCGCAGATATTGCGGAAATGGAAAGTGCTATTGATGTGCGATTTTCACCGAATGGATTGGTAGTCAAGGACTCGTATTATTAGGCGGCCGCGGTGGCCGCGTTTTTCTAGGCGCTTCAGTCCGAAACAGCGCGACTGCTACGGTTCCAATCCTGCCTCGGGCAGGGTGTCTTTAGGTTAGTTAGGTTTAAGTAGTTCTAAGTTCTAGGGGACTTATGACATCAGTTGTTAAGTCCCTTAGTGCTCAGAGCCACCTGAACCATTTGAACTCGTATTTTTAGCCAATAAACATGTTGTTATAATACTTAAGAAGTGTGTTTTTGTGTAAAGAACGCTTCAAGGGAACAATGTCTATGGATATTAAAAAACTGAAAGTAGCGTAAGGTAGAATGGCAGTGGTGCTTGTTGTGGGATTCCAGTGCGAGTCGTTTACGAAATATCGTACCGTGCAAAGGTCCCACACTGACACTTATTTGTGCTATTGAACCTGCCTAGTCGCTAGGTACGGTGTTATTATGTTTGCCTACCGTGTGCTGGTGTGTTCGTTGAGGGCACTGCAATTTGCTAGTCAGTGTGTGGCAGACCACGCAGTAGGTAGTGGGTGGATTAAGGGATTTACCAATGCTCATCGGCATACTCACGGTTTATGGAAAGTGTACGAAGAATACAGTTCGTTCTGGTACGGTGTATACGGTAATATACCCCAATAAACGGCAGACATCTCGGTAGTATTTATCAACCTCTTCAACCACTAACGTGAAAGTGGTAGTGTAACACCGAGACAATGTAACAGAAAGAAACAAGTGGTGACGGAAGGTGAGGAAATTAATGTTCTTGCTGATGTTGCAGTTGAACCGCGCCTTAGCTCTTGCGCAATCGCAATAGGAACTGGTATGAGTCAGGCAAGCGTCCTATGCATTCTCCATCGACATAGGTTCCGTCTCTGTTCACATATCTCTCCATCAAGAGCTGCATGGAAGCGATTATGAGAATTTTACTAACTCCTGTATGTGGGCATTAAGACAGCATACTCCAGATGTGTCATATATCTATTAGTTTACTCATACTGAGTATGAAGGGGGGAAAGAAAACTTCTTAGCCAAGATCGCGATAAAAGATGGTATTGTGAATAAACGGTTTTGGTAAACTATGTTACCATCATCAGATCTTCGTACAGGCTATTATGCATCTGACACAAGATTTTTCTAATAACCTGTGCGAAGATCTGATAATAGTAACATAGTTTACCGAAACCGGTTATCCACGATACAGTGTTTTACCGCGATCTTGGCTAAGAAGGTCTTCTTCTCCTAAGAATCTTTTGTGTCTTATTTAGAGATGAAACCACATTTACCAATCATGGCCAGGTAAACACCGAAAAACGCACTATTGGTCTCTTGAAAATCCCCGTTGGCTTCGTCAAGTGGAACGCCAGTGTCCATGGAGTGTACACGTGAGGTGTAGGGTACTGAACCATCAACTCATGAACCCGTTTCTCGTGGAACACTGGATGCGCGCAAGTATCGCACCCTCCCCGAAGACCACCTTCCACGGATGCTAGAGGACTAGAATGGATGTTTCTTCTGCAGACAAGAAGGAACAGGTGCTACCAATATGATTGCTGTCAGACGGCCTGAGAGGCCGAGCGGTTCTAGGCGCTATAGTCTGGAACCGCGCGACCGTTACGGTCGCAGGTTCGAATCCTGCCTCGGGCATGGATGTGTGTTATGTCCTTAGGATAGTTACGTTTAAGTAGTTCTAAGTTATAGGAGACTGATGACCTCAGAAGTTAAGTCCCATATTGCTCAGAGCCATTTGAACCAATTTTGATGCCTGTCCAGGCCGTTGTGCACGAAATATTACAGTATATCTCCACGTATTGTTTCAGAATGTTTGGATTTGATGTAGTGGATCTCTATCTTGGCCGGCCCGTTTCCCGGTTTTGCCGCCTGTGGCATTTTTATCTGTGGGGAAAACTGAAAGACGCTGTCTATAATCACTTACCAACTACACCCGATGATATGCAAAGACGTATTACCGCAGCCTACTCTAACATCTCCGCTGAGATGCTAGCATTTGTGCAGCAGTCATTCCATACTACGCTGGAAGCGTGTGTTGCCGCTGCCGGAGGTCATTTTGTCCACAACCTGTGCTAGTTGTCTCGTTACAGGTCAGACTCCACATAACTAGGGCAAACACTTGTGTTTTTCTTTGGTGTGTACTACCACAGGTATTGCGCAAGTGTCGATGTGCAAGTTTTCAAAACACAATATCTCGTAAACTATTAGCGCTGGAATCGTGCAACAAACACCACTGACGTTCTAATTTACCCTAGTTTTAGTTTGTCAATGTCAATAGACATTGTCAGTGTCAGTTTGAATGAAAAATACACATTATAAGTAATATTAAAGTCCGTTGGCAGCTAACAATACGAGCCCTGACTACCAACCCATTGTGTGAAAACCGTACACCACTCATAAATAGCGCGTCACATTTTCACGATACTTGTGAAGCAAGTTTTAGTTAATTCACCCTGTTTGCGGGGAAGTAACGTGTTGTTTGATTCTTCTAGGAACGTACGGTCTCGGGATTTGGACTGTAAACCTCACTGTAATACACAACGTCTCTTTTGTAGCGTGTGCCACTGGAGTTGAATGAACATCTTAGTCACCAAATGAACCCACACAGAAACTCTCTGCTCCTCTATTTCCACTATAAATGCTATGTAGGTCAAGGTTTCCAGAGTTAAGGACAATAATCAGGCGTCGGTAAACAAAGGATTTTGTAAGCTCTCTTCTTCGTGTGGACTCTTTTCATGGCGTTCTGATGATTAATTTTATGTGGTTGTTCCACATTGGATCCCGTCATACGTATACTGCCAGGTGTTTATATGACTGTTTTCAGCGACTGTTTGGCATACAATGCGTAGTACGTTACATTTGTTTATGTTTCGGGTCAACTGCGAATCCCTCCACCAAATCCCATCTTTTGAGTCTCGGCTTACCTATACTATTCAAATAGTTACGAAGTAATTGTATCTTTTGTGCTGATTGTTATTTGCGTTCTCATGGAACATTCACTTCCTTATATTATTTAGCTCAAGTGAAACAAGTTATACCTGAACCTAGCATAGTATGAATGTTTGTGGGCAGTTGCTTATTCTTGAGTGCTGTTACTGTGATGTGACATTTAAATAAGGCTCACCTATTGGCATGGGGAACCAGAAATTAATCTGTCGATAAACTCTGATCTAGGCAGAATACTTTAGTCACAACACAATATGAGGAACACTGTTAACTACATAACACATGAAAGTGTAAACACTATTATTTCAATAAGGAAAATCTTTTAGCTAACAGCCTCGGCCAGCCGGTCACCCTTTCCGCCTGACCCAGATTCTCAGTTTATAGCACGCTGCAATGCATTGTCGGAAAAGACTGCTTTGGTAGACCAGGTGTTATGGTACTGGTAACTACTGTTAAATACGACGGCAACTACATATGGAAAAGTTATACTGAAAATATTTCAGTGAGTGTAAGTAGCACAACAGCGTGATAGAAAACAGAATGATGCTTACGAGAAAATTCATCTACTGCCGCTGGTAAGGTTTGACACAACGTTGAAATGTGGGTGGGTTGAGATAAATCATCAGATCTTATGAGTTACTGAAACAGAATCATAGGTATAGCGACTAGAAGTTTAATTCGTTTGTTGCCCGAACTGTAAAAAGCAAGAGCTGCATCAGATTTCCACAGCAGTGTTATCGCCAAACTGTTGAGGAAAACGCTTGTGGTTGCAGAAACGGAGTATCTACACTACTGGACATTAAAATTGCTACACCACGAAGATGACGTACTACAGACCCGAAATTTGACCGACGGGAAGAAGATGCTGTGATATGCAAATAATTAGCTTTTCAAAGCATTCACACAAGGTTGGCGCCGATGGCGACACCTACAACGTGCTGACATGAGGAAAGTTTCCAACCGATTTCTCATACACAAACAGCAGTAGGCCGGCGTTGCCTGGTGAAACGTTGTTCTGATGCCTCGTGTAAGGAGAAGAAATGCGTACCATCACGTTACCGACTTTAATAAAGGTCGGATTGTAGTCTATCGTGATTGCGGTTTAGCGTATCGCCACATTGCTGCTCACGTTGTTCGAGATACAATGACTGTTAGCAGAATATGGAATCGGTGGGTTCAGGAGGGTAACACAGAACGCCGTACTGGATCCCAACGGCCTCGTATAACTATCAGTCGAGATGACAGGCATCTTATACGCATGGCTGTAACGGATCGTGCAGACACGTCTCGATCCCTGAGTCAACAGATGGGGACGTTTGTAAGACTACCACCACCTGCACGAACAGTTCGACGACGTTTGCAGCAGCATGGACTATCAGCTCGGAGACCATGGCTGCGGTTACCCTTGATGCTGCATCGCAGACAGGAGAGCCTGCGCTGGTGTTATCAACGACGAACCTGGGTGCACGAATGGCAAAACGTCATTTTTTCGGATGAATCCAGGTTCTGTTTACAGCATCATGATGGTCGCATCCGTGTTTGGCGACATCGCGTTGAACGTACATTGGAAGCGTGTATTCTTCATCGCCATACTGGAGTATCATCCGGCGTGATGGTATGGGTCGCCATTGGTTACACGTCTCGGTCACGTCTTGTTCGCATTGACGGCACTTTGAACAGTGGACGTGATACGACCCGTGGCTCTGCCCTTCATTCGATCCCTGCGAAATCCTACATTTCAGCAGGATAATGCACGACCGCATCTACTGGCCTTTATGGGTAAAGAAAATGTTCGACTGCTGCCTTGGTCAGCACTTTCTCTAGATTTCTCACCAATTGAAAACGTCTGGTCAATGGTAGCCGAGCAAGTGGCTCGTCACAATACGCCAGTCACTACTCTTGATGAACTGTGGCATCATGTTGAAGCTGCATGAGCAGCTGTACCTATACACGCCATCCAAGCTCTGTTTGACTCAGTGCCCAGGCTTATCAAGGCCGTTATTATGGCCAGAGGTGGTTGTCCTGCGTACTGATTTCTCAGGATCTATGCACCCAAATTGCGTGAAAATGTAATCACATGTCAGTTCTAGTATAATATATTTGTCCAATGAATACCCGTTTATCATCTGCATTACTTCTTAGTGTAGCAATTTTAATGGCCAGTAATGCCATACCTGTAAAATACTTTAAATACTTTCTTGTACAGTACACTTGTACAGTACACTGTGTTAAAGGTTTGTCATTATGTTTTTTGAATATTTTGAAGATGAAATTACAATATATTACGATATACAATCAATTACAAAATGGAAGGTCTATCTAAACTACTTGAAAATGGTTTCAACGTTTATAAAAATATCTTGTTCAGGAATATATTAGTGACAACTGGTTTACATGTTGTGGCTGATGCACTTTCAAAAATCGCCGAAAGGAGTTAGTAATATATAAAATTTCACCTCCATGATATTAAAAACATCCCCAACATAATGAAGGCGGGACGTGGGTACGTGGGAAACCACCTAAAAACCACGTCCAGGCTAGTTGGCACGCCAGCTATCGTCGTTAATCCGTGATGCGTATTCGCCTCCCCAGAGACAGAAGCGGTGCGGTTAGCTCATTCTGTCTGGGCTAATTGTAGAATGGCACTAATGATACGCAAGAATATCGTGGCTGCACATCTTCTTTTGTTCCACATTAATGAATCCTTTCAAAACCGTCGTTTTCAGTTATGTGGAATGAAATACATTGATGCATTTCATCATCTTTAGATCTTTCGTACGAAATAGATATATGTATGTCATACCACAGATCAGAAGCTTATGATTTTCAAACGCGTCGTGAATACAGAATATAATCATCGGGTTCAAGGCATTCCACTGCAATCCCTGACAGTTGATCACAATGTACGAAAGGCAAAGGAATGGAAATAGAGGGGTATGTTACAGTTCTTTTCGTTGAATACAATCAGGGGTAATAAGAAGCAGAAGAACGTTGGCTGTAGCGCCAACACAATTTCGAAGTTATCCTATTAAACTTGACTATTTGTACCTCTAAAGAAAGAACCAAAACAATCAAACCCACGTAAACGTTGTATTCTGCTGTGCAGAGCCAGTAACTGGCGAACCAGAAGAAATGTTTATCTTACTTTAGTGCCATCCTTTCTTTCGTGTCTGGTAGTATCTATCAAATGACTATCTGATACTTTTCTTCCTTTCGTGAAGATAGGTGCAATGTTGTAATCGGTCTCTTGATAAATACTACAACTTCTCTTGCCATAATACTTAATAAATAGTCAATTCAGGATACTGTGATTCAAATTAAATGAAATTTGACATTTTCTGTTGTGTAGTCCATAATGTACTTTATACTCTGCTGAATATGTTGGTATAGCATGCACAAAAAACATATTAAGACCTTCAAATAATGTTTTTAAGTGTGGCATGAGACAGACAATTTTCAGCACACCGTATTCCTTGCCAGAGTTGAATAGTCACTTCCTGAGAATCATAGAATATGTAAAACTGTGAACTGCTTGGTTCTCATGTCAATGTTTCGTTTCAGAAGTTGACATTAGAAATAAACAAGTCAGTCCTTTGTTTCTGGCATTCATCTATATGAAAACAGTGTACTACCCGTCAGTATCTGTGGTGTACGTGCATATATTACTGTTTTATACGTATATAAAATGACTAAGCTTGAAAGTAAGTTTAAGAGACACACATTTGCTGGTAAAAGTTATGTCAGAATCATATTTGAGTCTGAAGTTGTAGGAAAAACGTGTGGAAAGAGTGAAGGAAGAGTAAATAATCAGAATAGTGTGACTGAAGTGACCATGCCCCGCCAGTGGTTGGCGTAAGTATAGGAAAGCTGAATTTTCTTTTTACCTTTGGCAGTAATGGTGGCAGTGAAACCTATATTCTACCATTTGGTAAGTCCAGCGCGACGAAAGAAATGTTTGCATGGGAGGACCCAGAACGTTAATGAATCCTTCAGTAATGTTGTTTGGTGTGGTGTGCCTAATTTTTATGGTCCTCATGGCTCTTAAGTTAGCGGTGTCTGATGCTGTAATAACTTTTACGATGGGAACTGTACAAGACTGATGATTCTGGACATGGTATGGGTTCAGATTAGGGCAGAACACAGGTAGGGATCTGCGAGAAATGGATGTGCTTCGTGCTGGCCAATTAGAGTTCGATGATCAGCAAATGGCAGAACAAGCAGAAAGAAAAGAAGAAGGCAATTACTGGGCTAATGTGACACTGAAAAGGACAGGTAATAGGCGAGAACAAGTGTATAAAAGTTTATAATTAAGAAAAGAGTTTGAATCTCAATATCTCAGAACTTTGCTTTTGCTATAAATAGCCCGTTACGTCAAAAAGTGACGATAGTTGACAACATGAAATGTATAGAGAATTCCAGGATTATGATTGAACACATATGTAACTAGAATATGTTGTTTAGTTTTTATGTTTAGTGCAAATTGGTGTCATAAAAACTTCCCGAAATAATGCGTCACAAAGTTTGATAATTTAAAATTAGCAGCTTAGGATATACCATTTATCTTATACAAATTCCCCTTCAAATCGTAACCTTAAATTGTAAGGTATCGTACAACATTTGTTTTAACTAGTTAAATTTGAGATTACTGTTACATTATTACCTCTATTTTTCACATCGTCGAAGTTCAATACTGTTAGCTTGACATGTACGTCGACTTTGCACCGTTCTCCTGCTCTTACTAGTATCATGCTGGTAAATATAGATTTTATTTATTTATGAATCGGGTTGCTCCCGAAACGACTCAATGTATGGAACACTCCGCTGCAGAGTGAAAATCTCATTCTGGAAGCAATATATAATTCAAAGAAATGTGATTAGGAAATTAAAGAACAAAATAATTGAAACTTCCTGGCAGATTAAATCTGTGTGCCTGACCGAGACTCGAACTCGGGACTTTTGCCTTACGCTGGCAGAAGTAAAGCTGTGAGTACCGGGCGTGAGTCGTGCTTCGGTAGATCAGATGGTAGAGCACTTGCCCGCGAAAGGCAACGGTCCCGAGTTCGAGTCTCGGTCGGGCACACAGTTTTAATCTGCCAGGAAGTTTCATATCAGCGCACACTCCGCTGCAGAGTGAAAATCTCATTCTGGAAACAAAATAATTAATACAACACGAAAGAAATAACACATTACAGAGAAAGGTTTTCAACTACTGCGAGGACCTCATGAACAGAATAGAAGGAGTGTCCTACAAGGAAACCTTTAAACTTGGATTAGAATAATTTGACTCATCGCTAAAATATTTTAAAATTTTCTGGAAGTTTATTGAAAACGAAACCTGCTGAACTGCGCAGAATGCTTAAGGGAGTGTTACCCACGTGTGTATCGTTTTTCCGTCTAGTGTTCATTGAATGAATGTTTTAGTTTTGTACAAATCAGTTCATGTTGTTAACAACATGTCTAATTATGGGGACTATAGATTTAGAATTTCGAGACAAATGACCGAGCGAGGTGGCGCAGTGGTTAGAAACTGGACTCGCATTCGGGAGGACGACGGTTCAACACCGCGTCCGGCCATCCCGATTTAGGTTTTCCGTGATTTCCCTAAATCGCTCCAGGCAAATGCCGTGATGGTTCCTTTCAAAGGGCACGACCGACTTTCTTCCCCGTCCTTCCCTAATCCGATGAGACCGATGACCACGCTGTCTGGTCTCCTTCCCCAAACAAACCAGCCGAGACAAATGCACAACGACTATGGGATACACGAGGTTCGTCAACTGGCATCGCAGGTCTGTCTGACCGGCCTTTCCTGAGCCAAGAATGTTCTTGGGAAGTGTACAGAACTGGCCAAAGTAAGACATCACACAACACAATGTCATGCAAGTAAGCATTTCTGCACAATATTTTGAACGTGATTAATCTAAGAAAGTCTTCCATCTGACCTTATTCCCAAGAATTTAAAATGGTCCATTTCACCAACAGATTGACCCCCTACGGACAGAGAGACCTCCCTTTTAAAAGTGCTCCAAGTCAGAGACTGTATGCAATATTATTTGTAGCAGGTAAGTGTCAATCCGTTCTCTCAAAGCCACGTAATTTGAGTACTTGTTCAAAGTAGCTAGGACTAAACCAGCTTGTATTAATGACGTGGTAAACAGGTGACTGAAAAAGGAAATAATTTACAGAATGAAATTTTCACTCTGCAGCGGAGTGTGCGCTAATATGAAACTTTCTGACAGATCAAAACCCTGTGGATCGGATCGAGACTCAAATTCGGAACCTTTGCCTTCCGCCGGCAAGTGCTCTACCATCTGAGCTACCAAAGCACGACTCACGCTCCGTCTTCACAGCTTTAATTCCGCCAATAGCTCGTCTCCTACCTTCCACACTTCACAGAAGCCCTCCTGCCAAACTTGCAGTACTAGCACTCCTGGAAGAAAGGATATTGCGGAGACAGGGCGTTGCCACAGCCTGGGGAATGTTTCCAGAATCAAATTTTCACTATGCAGCGGTGTGTGCGCTGATATGCAACTTCCTGGAAGATCAAAACTGTGTGCAGGACCGAGACTCAAACTCGGGACTTTTTTGCCTTTCTCGCGCAAGTGCTCTACCATCTGAGCTGGCGGAATTAAAGCTGTGAGGACGGGTGCTTGGGTAGCTCAGATGTTAGGGCACTTGCCCGCTAAAGACAAAGGTAATCAATTCAAGTCTCGATCCGTCACAGTTTTTATCTCCCAGGAAGTTTCAGAAACAGTTTTTTTTACAAGGGCTATTCGGGAGTAAGGTCCGTTCGCTCACCAAATGGAAATCAGGGTGAAAATTCGATGAAACTTTGCACAAATGTGTGGGGCAGTATATCTAGTGTGCCTGTTGATGGCGTCACATTGCTCTTATCAGTTCTGAGCCCACAGTGAGCACGTAAACACACCTTGCGCAATAGTGTCTCCAGCCAAGTATGGGGCGCCCACTGAGAGGTTTCGCCTCCACATAACATAACTGTCATGCATTTCGTTCTTCATGACAATTCTCAGCCGTACACTGCACGGGAAACGAGGACGCCCCTGCACGTTTTCGATGGGAAGTGTTTGATCACCCACCATACAGCCCGGACTTGTCTCCCTCTGATGTTCATCTCTGCTCGCATGAACCGCTGACTATGAAGACAACATTATCACACAGACAACGAACTGCAGACCAGCGAAGAGAAGTGGCGGCAAGCAAAGGGGGCTGCCTTCTTCGACGAGTGTATTGGAAAGTTGATGCACCGCTGTGCTACACTAGTGGCCATTAAAATTGCTACACCACGAAGATGACGTGCTACAGACGCGAAATTTATCCGACAGGAAGAAGATGCTGTGATATCCAAATTATTTTCTTTTCAGAGCATTCGCACAAGGTTGGTGCCGGTGGCGACAGCTACAACGTCCTGACATGAGGAAAGTTTCCAACCGATTTCTCATACACAAACAGCAGATAACCGGCGTTGCCTGGTGAAACGTTGTTGTGATGCCTCGTGCAAGGAGAAGAAATGCGTACCATCACGTTTCCGGCTGTGATAAAGGTCGGATTGTAGCCTATCGCGATTGCGGTTTATCGTATCGCGACATTGCTGCTCGCCTTGGTCGAGATCCAATGACTGTAAGCAGAATATGGAATCGGTGGGTTCAGGAGGGTAATACGAACACCGTGCTGGATCCCAACGGCCTCGTACCACTAGCAGTCGAGATGACAGGCATCTTATCCGCATGGCTATAACGGATCGTGCAACCCCGTCACGATCCCTGAATCAGCAGATGGAGACGTTTTCAAGACAAAAACCATCTGCACGTTCAGTTCGACGACGTTTGCAGCAGCATGGACTATCAGCTCGGAGACTATAGCTGCGGTTACCCTTGCTGCATCACAGACAGGAGCGCCTGCGATGGTGAACTCAACGACGAACCTGGGTTCACGAATGGCAACACGTCATTTTTTCGGATGAATCCAGGTTCTGTTTACAGCATCATGATGGTCGCATCCGTGTATGGCGAAATAGCTGTGAGCGCCCATTGGAAGCGTCTATTCGTCATTGCCATACTGGCGTATCACCCGGCGTGATGGTATAGGATGCCATTGGTTACACGTCTCGGTCACCTCTTGTCCGCATTGACGGCTCTTTGAACAGTGGACGTTTCATTTCAGATGTGTTACGAGCCGTGGTTCTACCCTTCATTCGATCCCTGTGAAACCCAACATTTCAGCAGGATAATGCACGACCGCATGTTGCAGGTCCTGTACTGGCCCTTCTGGGTACAGGAAATGTTTGACTGCTGCCCTGGCCAGCACATTCTCCAGATCTTTCACCAACTGAAAACGTCTGGTCAATGGTGGCCGAGCAACTGGCTCGTCACAATACGCTAGTCACTACTCTTGATGATCTGTGGTATCGTTTTGAAGCTGCATGGGCAGCTGTACCTGTACACGCCATCCAAGCTCTGTTCGACTCAATGCCCAGGCGTATCAAGGCCATTATTACGGTCAGAGGTGGTTGTTCTATGTACTGATTTCTCAGGACACATGCATCTAAATTGCGTGAAAATGTAATTTCATGTCAGTTTTAGTAAAATATATTTGTCGAATGAGTACCCGTTTATCATCTGCATTTCTTCTTGGTGTAGCAATTTTAATGGCCAGTAGTGTACATTGAAGTGGCGACTAAGTATAGAGGTATCTGGAAGATGTAACTAGCTGTTGCAAATAACACATTGTTTGTTTTCACTGTGGTTTCCATTCGGTGACCCATGGAACCTTACACCACGAACATCCTTGTATTTATTGATTGCGATTGAGATACACTTTCAAATCGCAACTGAAATTATCCCCCCACTTCAGCACATTTACATCTAAATCTTCATCTGTACTCCGCAAGCCATCTTACGGTGTCTGGTGGAGGGTACTTTGTGCCAGCGTAACTTCCCCCTTTTTCCTGCTGCAGCCGAGTGTGGTTCGTCGGAAGAACGATTGCTGGTAAGCCCCCTTGTGTGCTCGAATATCTCTAGTATTATCGTTATGGTCCATTCACGAAATATACTTTGAAGGAAGTATTATATTGGTTGACTCTTCTAGGAATATACACTCTCGGTTGACTCTTCTAGGAAAATACATTCTCGGAACACTAACAGTAGACAATAAGGTGATTCAGAAACCATCTCTTGCGGCTTCTGCCACTGTGATAGGCTGAACATCTCCGTGCCATTTCACTCTTACTAGATGAACCTGTAACGAAATGTGCTGGTCTTCTTCGGATCTTCTATATTCTCACTATCTGTCCTATCCTAGCGAGAAATATCCCGATATTGGTTGGACGAGTGTTTTGTAAGCTACTTCCTTTGTTGATTTTCCTGACGATTCTTCCACTGAATCCTATCCTGGCTTTTGTCTTACTCGTGATTAAATTTTATGTGATCATTCAATTTCGTATCCTCCATACACATAGTCCTAAATATTTTATGAAAGTAAGTGCTTCCAGCGATTCTTCTGGAGTTTTGTAATCAAGCAGTAAAGAGTCTGTGATAAAAGAATTCTCCACCAGTAACACGAAACAAAACTGTTTCAGTAACTAAACATGAGACTAGTTACGACAGTAAATGTGGATGAGTAGGAAAAGCAAACCCTTGATGTTCGGTTGCAGCATTTGTAGTGCCCTTCAAACGTCTGGGTGTAAAGTTGCAAAGCGATATGAGTTGGAATGAGCACGTGAGGATTGTGGTAATAGAGGCGAATGGTTAACTTCAGTTTATTGGGAGAATTCTGGGGAACTGTGGTTCTCCTGTAAATGAGACTGCACGTAGGAGACAGTGCGGATTATTCTTGAGTACATCTCGAGCGTTTTGGGATCCATACCAGGTCGGATTAATGTAAGACAGCAAAGCAATTCAGAGGTTGGGCGCTAGGTAAGTTCAAACAACACGCAAGTGTTACGGAGGCGCTTCGGGAAATGAAGTGGGAACCCTGGAGGGAAGGAGACACTTTTTTCGAACAACGCTGTTGCGAAAATTTAGAGAACACGCTTCTGATGCTGACTACAGAACCATTCTGTTGCCCCCAAAATACATTGCGCGTAAGGATCACGAAGATTACGTACGAGGAATTAGGGCTCATATGGAGGCGTATAGATAATAGTTTTTGCCTCGTTCTATTTGCGAGGGGGACAGCAAAGAAAATGACTAACAGTGGCACGGAGTACCCTCTGCCACGTGCCGTTAAGTGGACTGCGGAGAATCAATGTAGCTGTAGATGTAGATCATCAGTGTTAATTTTGATAAATGGTATTCGGCATGTAATCACGAATCAACTTAACACGATAGATCAGACATGAATTAAATGTCTCCACGCAAAACATCTCAAACAAAAATCTTACTAAACCCACTTGTGACTGACTGAGGGTTCCTCCAAAGTTCAGTGGTGGTAAAAATTCGGAACAATCATTGAAATTTCTTGTTAAACGACTGCTATAATTTAATAATGTAAAACAAGTGTGGTTGCGGAATGTGTATGGTGCTGGAACGGAAAATAGACAGGCGTTGTCTGTATGAGAGTTCGAAGTTGGTACGATCGTAATAAAAATTATTAAAGCCTGAAGCTGGTGTGAATACTGACGCGGTGTACCGAGCAAACGGGTGGAATTGCTCTGCTGCGGGAGGCTGGTTGTCCACCACTGTGCCTTTTTTTTCCCCAGTGATTTTGATCGCTCGCACGTCGGGTGGCACTGTCAGCTACCCCCCCCCCCCCCCTCCTCTCCCTCCCTCCCACCCCCATCATCTGCCCGACCGTTATCGGCTGCCTGATTTCCATCGTTCCATCATTGCCTGTGCAGTGCGATATGGAGGCGGCGAGCCCATCCAATGGCAAAACTGCCAATGGGAGCCACATTAGGCAGCGGAGCAGAAAATTGGAACTGAACCATTCCGCAGCTCGCACAGCCAAGCGTCGGGCGAGCCAAAGCTTTCCCACTGTGGCCAGTCTCCTCTTAATCTGATACCACACTGCAGAACAAGAAGTAGCGCTCTAAGTGTTATTTTCATAATAAACTGCTAAAAAACCTTCTTACGTCCCCTCTACACGTGAGTACGTTACTGGACTCATGGTCAAGGAAATTTCTCGCCCTCGTAGATAAACAGCTGTTAATATCTCACTTAGACAATGAATTGCAATAATTTAGTTCCAGTATGATAGATGAATTAGAGGCAAAGTTTAAACACACTGTAAATAGTGCTACGGATAAGTATGTGCCTAGGAAGTGAATTAATCACGGAAAAGACTCATCATGGTTTAACAACCAAATTCGGAAAATGGTGAAAAAGCAAAAGCTGTTACAGTCTCGGTTCAATAGAGAACGCTCAAATTATGACAGGCAGATGTTAGTACAACTTCCTGCGACTGCAAACGGACCGATGCGCGATTCATACAAAAGCTATGCCCATCATACCTTAGCAAAACATCTGGCCGAGCACTTAAGAAAATTCTGTTCCTACGAAAATCGCGAAACGGGTCTAAGGCTTTCATCCGGTCACACGTTCATCAGTATGGTGTGGCAGTTGAAGATGTCAAAACGAAAGGTAAAGTTTTAAATTCCGCGTTCAAGAAATCGATCTCGCAGGATGACCAAGTAAACATACCTGTATGGACGACATAGTGGTAAGCATCCCTGCCGTAGAGAAAGAACTGAAAGTGTTGAAAACATTTCGCTTTTACAAAGAGTGTATTACGATGTGGTCCCCCTACTTAGCTTGCAATCATCGCGAATCTATCGCCCAAAAAAGTCCCAACCGACTGGAAAAAAGCAGGGATGACACCTGTGTACAAGAACGGTAAAAGAACGGACCCGCCAAATTACAGACAAATATCTTTAACATTGTTTTGCTGAAGAATTCTTCAGAATTTTCTTTTGAGTCATCAGTCTTCTGACTGGTTTGATGCAGCTCGCCAATCTCTTCATCTCAGTGTAGCACTTGCAACCTACGTCTTCACTTATTTGTTGGATGCACTCCAATCGCTGTCTTCTTATACAGTTTTTGCCCTTTGCAGCTCCCTCTAACACTGTGGAAGTCGTTCCCTGATATGTTAACAGATGTGCTATCATACTGCCACTTCTCCTTGTCAGTGTTTTCCACATATTCCTTTTCTCTTCGATTCTGCGCAGAACTTCCTCATTCATTATCTTATCAGACCACCTAATTTTTATAATTCGTCTGTAGCACGACATCTCAAATGCTTCGATTCTCTTCTCTTCTGGTTTTCCCACAGTCCCTGTGCCACTACCATACAAAGCTGTGCTCCAAACGTACAGTCTCAGATATTTCTTCCTCAAATTAAAGCCTGTATTTGATACTAGTAGACTGCTCTTGCCAGGAATTTCCTTTTTGCTAGTGATAATCTACCTTTTATTTCCTCCATGCCCCGTCTGTCATTGGTTATCTTGCTGCCTAAGTAGCAGAATTCCTTAACCTCCTCTACTTCGTGACCATCAATCCTTATGTTAAATTTCTCGCTTTTCTCATTTCTGCTACTTCTCATTACTTTCGTCTTTCTTAGATTTACTCTCAACCCCATATTCTATATTCATTGGACTGTCCATTCCATTCAGCAGATCATATAATTCTTCTTCACTTTCACTCAGGATAGCAATGTCATCAGCGAATCGTATCAATGATATCCTCTCGCCTTGGATTTTAATTCCACTCCAACACCTTTGTTTTATTTCCATCATTGCTTTTTCGATGTAGGGATTGAACAGTAGGGGCGAAAGATTACATCCCCGGTTTTACACCTTTTTAATCCGAACACTTCATTCTTGGTCTCCACTCTTATTATTCCTTTTTTGCTTACACCTATTTTCCTCAGAATTTCGAATATTTCGCACAAATCCTATGAACGTGTCCTGATTTTTCTTTAGTCTTGCTTCAATTTCCAGCTGCAATGTCAGAATTGCCTCTCTCGTGTCTTTATTTTTCCTAAAGCCAAACTGATCGTCATCTAACACATCCTCAATTTTTTTCCCGTTCTTCTGTATATTATTATTCTCAGAAACTTGCATGGATGAGCTGTTAAGCTGATTTTGCGATAATTCTCGCACTTGTCAGTTCTTACAATTGCGTGGTGATATTTTCCCGAAAGTCAGATGGTATGTCGCCAGATTCATACTTTCTAGTCGTTTTGTTGCCACCTCCCCCCAATGATTTTAGAAATTCTGATGGAATGTTATCTATCCCTTCTTTTTTGTTGCCACCTCCCCCAATGATTTTGGAAATTATGATGGAATGTTATCTATCCCTTCTGGCTTATTTGATATTAAGTACTCCAAAGTTCTCTTAAATTCTGATTCTAATAATAGACCCGCAACCCCTTCTAAATTGACTCCTGTTTCTTCTCCTATTACATCACACAAAGCATCCCCCTCATAGAGGCTTTCAATGTACTCGTTCCATCTATCTGCTCTCTCTCTCTCTCTCTCTCTCTCTCTCTCTCTCTCTCTCTCCTCTGCGTTTAACAGTGGAATTCACGTTGCTCTCTTAATGTTACTACCCTTGCTTTTAATTTCATCGACGGTTACTTCGACTTTCCTACATGCTGAGTCAGTCCATCCGACAATCATTTCTCTTTCCATTTCTTCACGTTTTTCATGTAGCCATTTCGTCTTAGCTTCCCTGCACTTCCTATTTATTTAATTCCTCAGCGACTTGTATTTCTGTATTCCCGAATTTCTCTGAACGTTTCTGTACTTCCTTCTTTCATCGAGCAGTTGAAGTATTTCTTCTGTTACCCTTGGTTTCTTCGCAGTTATCTTTATTGTACCTATGTTTTTCTTTCCAATTTCTGTGACTGACCTTTTTAGAGATGTCCATTCCTCTTTAACTATACTGCCTACTGATGTATTCCTTATTGCTGTATCTATAGCCTTAGAGAACGTCAAGCGTCTGTCGTCATTCCTTTGTACGTTTGTATCCCCCTTCTTTGCGGATTGACTCTTCCTGACTAATCTCTTACACTTCAGCCTACTCTTCGTCACCACCGCATTGTGATCTGAGTCTTTATCTACTCCTAAGTACGCCTTATTCTAAATTCGAGTTTAATAAATTTCCCTGAGACAGGAAAGCTTTTGTCCACAAATCGGCACAAATTTGGAAAACATTGTGAGACTCACAATCGGCTCGCCCATTTCTCACATGATATCCTGCAAACCTTGCATGAAGAGCAACGGTCAGATTTCATATTCCCAGATTTCCGGAAAGCGTTTGACAGGGAGCTCCACTGCAGACTGTTAACGAAGGAACGAGCGTACGGAATAGGTACGTGAGTGAATCGAAGAGTTTTTAAGGGGATGAACCCAGTACGTTGTTGTCGACGGCGAGTGTCCATCAGGGACAAGGATGTTGTGTGGACTCGCCCGGGGAATTGTAACAGGAGCGATCTCGCTCTCCGTATACATTAGTGATCTGACGTATAAGTTGAGCATCAACGTAGCTGTTTGAATGACTATAGTAGGAGACTTAGAGGTAGAATTTCTATTTTGTGTGATGAATAGCAGCTTAAATTAAACGTAGAAAAATGTGAGTTAATGAAGACGAGTGGGAAAAATAATCCTGTGATTTTCGAACATAGCATTATAAGAGTGCTGCTTGATACAGTCACGTCGATTACATATCCAGTGCAATCGTTACAAAGTGATGTGAAATGGAACGAGCACGTAAGGACGGTAGTAGGAATGACAAACGGTCAACTTGACTTTGTTGGGTGAATTTTGGGAAATTCTAGCTCTTCTATAAAGGCAACCGCATGTAGAACACTATCGTGAACCAACCTTAAGTACTGCTCGAGTGTTTGGGATCCCCATCAGGCGTGATTAAAGAAAGACATGGCAATGGTTAAGAGGCGTGCGCGAGTGTTACAGGGATGCTTCGTGAATTCAAATGGGATTCGTGGAGACAAGACGATATTCTTTTCACGAAACACTGTTAAGAAAATTTAGCGAAGAAGCATCTGCAGCTGACTGCAGAACGATTCTATTGCCGTCGACGTAAATTTCGCGTAAGGACCACGAAGACAAGGCAAGGAAAATCAGGTCTCGTACGGAGGTATATAGACAGTCGTTTCTCTCGCTCGTTTTGCGGGTGAAACAGGAAAAGAAATGACTGATAGTGGTACAAGGTGCCCTCGCCATGCACCGTAATTTGACTTACGGAGGTACGTATGTAGATGTAGATGAAGTAGCTTTCGAAGGAATCAGCTTTACAAACAAAAAAAATGCTTTACTGTGAAAGAAAGGCAAAATAATTATCAAAATAAATACAATCTATTAAAACTTAGATATCGCGAACATCTGAGAAATCAAAATCTGCTGTCGGGTGAGGATCAGTACCGTGTTACCCCAGGCTAAGGATTATAACGTACCTGGATCTTAAATTACAGGCTGTCCACAAGGCATCGTGGCATATTGCTGCTCTTCTATGGTGGCCGTGCTAAGGGTATCCAGTGTGTGAAGAGCTTCTCCGACGATACTCTTCATATTTCAAATGGCACTGAACGTGCTCAATTGGGTTCGTGTCAGCTGATGTAGTAACTGATCCGTTGTTTCGTTTCCCGCCCCGTAAACCAGGTGGGCGTGATGTGCTGAAACCACCTCCGAAATGTTGACTGTAGGGATGGATAATAGGTTCGTGGTTCCTGTTCCGAAACTGCACAACCCTCGATAGAAATGACATATGTACGTGAGTTCGAGCAGAATCTGGCTGATTCACCTCCCTGTTGGACCTGGAGAACTGCGTGTTTGAGGCTAGCAATGTGTTATAATCCTCCGACCTCAGGGGCTGTAACACATCAAAACGAACGAGAGGTGTGGTTTGTGTCGCATGGAATCCCTGATGCGCTGATGTAGCCCTGGAGAATGGCGTATTGTATCACAGCCGTCTACAATACGAGCACGAAGAGTCTCTACATTTTGTACCGGGGGTACGTAAACAAGAGCTTTCAAATGCCCCCATAAATGAAAGTCAAGAGGGTTGAGGTCAGGAGAGCGTGGAGGCCATGGAATTGGTCCGCCTCTACCAGTCCATCGGTCACCGAGTCTGTTGTTGAGAAGCGTACGAACACTTCGACTGAAATGTGCAGGAGCTCCATCGTGCATGAACCACATGTTGTGTTGTACTTGCAAAGGTACAAGTTCTAGCAGCACAGGTAGAGTATCCCGTATGAAATAGTGATAACGTGCTCCATTGAGCGTAGGTGGAAGAACATGGGGCCCAATCAAGACATCACCAACAATGCCTGCCCAAACGTTCACAGAAAACCTGTGTTGATGACATGAGTGCACAATTGCATGCGGATTCTCGTCAGCCCACACACGTTGATTGTGAAAATTTACAGTTTGATCACGTTGGAAGGAAGCCTCATCCGTACAGAGAACATTTGCACTGAAATGAAGATTGACACATTGTTGAATGAACCATTCGCAGAAGTGTACCCGTGGAGGCCAATCAGCTGCTGATAGTGCCTGCACACGCTGTACATGGTACGGAAACAACTGGTTCTCCCGTAGCACTCTCCATACAGTGACGTGGTCAACGTTACCTTGTGCAGCAGCATCTTCTCTGACGCTGACATTAGGGTTATCGTTTACCTTGTGCAGCAGCATCTTCTCTGACGCTGACACTAGGGTTATCGTCAACTGCACGAAGAATTGCTTCGTCCATTGCAGGTGTCCTCGTCGTTCTCGATCTTCCCCAGTCGGGAGTCATAGGCTGAAATGTTCCGTGCTCCCTAAGACGGCGACCAATTGCTTCGCACGTCTTCCTGTCGGGACACCTTCGTTCCGGAAATCTGTCTCGATACAAACGTACCGCGCCACGGCTATTGCCCCGTGCTAATCCATACATCAAATGGGCATCTTCCAACTCCGCATTTGTCAACATTGCACCGACTGCAAAACCACGTTCGTGATTAACACTAACCTGTTGATGCTACGTACTGATGTGCTTGATGCTAGTACTGTAGAGCAATGAGTCGCATGTCAACACAAGCACCCAAGTCAACATTACCTTCCTTCAATTGGGCTAACTGGTGGTGAATAAAGGAAGTACAGTACATATTGACGAAACTAAAATGAGCTCTAACATGGAAATTAAGCGTTTCCGGACACATGTCCACATAACATCTTTTCTTTATTTGTGTGTGAGGAATGTTTCCTGTAACACACTTATAAACTGTCGAGCTCCACCGTCACCACATATATAGTATTATATGTTGTGGCCATTGTGGGTGGTTACTATAGGTATGGAATTTTTGCCAACAGTAAGATTTGATTACGGTGGTAAATGAGGGTGCAGTGAGTAATTAGTGGTTAATGGGACTGCGGATATATGAGGACAATTAAACTGAGACCAGCACTTGTAGTGGAAGCAGTGAGCTTTTCGCCATAGAACGAGGTCTATCCCCTTGATAAAAGGAGCGCTGGTCGGTATGTAGGTTGAAAATTGAAGCTGTATGCGAACTTGGCGACGTATAGGGCGTAAGTCGATGCTAAAGGTTGTAAGAGAACTTTGCACAGGAGGGCAGCAGTGTGATCAGAAACTCTGGATTTTACGATTACAGAATATTTCTATTGATTCATTCTCTTCGTTCTACAGAGTTTTTTTACATGTTGACAAACTAATTTGGTTTTTACAATAACATCGACTTCTGCAAAGTACAATATTGTCCTTTTTTCTCACTGTTACCCAACATGTATCAATACATATGTGTCAACATCAGTGGGACCTATAATATTAAACCAAACTTCCGTTCGTTACTTGTCTTAGGTCTAAAATATAAAACAGAACTTACTTCTTTTGTGATTGCTCACATTACGCTGGGTTGATTTCAGAAGCAATTGTACTGAGTGTCCAGCCGTCGTGTATTTTATGATTTAGGGGACATGTCAGAACAAAGTGTCTTTGCGATCGCAATCGCGTCAGTTCTTATTTCAGTAAATTTTACACCGGAAACTCACAGCGCACTGTGATGATCTCTGCTAGGGTACTATACCCAAAAGGCAGTACATGGTATTTGCACCAGGTTTATTTTCAGGGAAGATTACTGGTTTAAAATAAGTGGATAGTGACGTACTTCCTGCAGTACCTTCCCCCTCTTTCTGCTATCCCCTTTGGCTAATTTTAAATACTAGGAGACACTTCGCCACCACTGATTTGCTGTCGATGCCTTGTACATCAACATGACTAAGATGTACACGCGTAGTAGAGGTCGAATTGCGTCCCTTCTTCTTCCAGATTTTTTTTTTTTTTTTTTTTTTTTGTGGCGGAGTGTCAGTCATGCGGGTATGCAATGGCTAGCAGGTATCAGTAAACGGGCGAGTACATCGCCTCTGGGGCAGCCCAGCACTTGGAAGCTTAGAGCCATACGCTACGTGATCAACAGCACCAGGATACGTATGTGGAGTGCGTACACATCAATGTGGAGTGTGTCCACCCTTTGCCTTTATGGTGGCTTGAGTTTTGCTGGGGACACTTTGAATGAGGTGTCTGATTGCCTGTGGTGAAACGGCAGCCCATTCTTCTTCAGGATCTCAAACCAGAGGAAGTAGTAATGTTTGACGCTGAGGTCTGGAGTGAAGTCAACGTTTTAACTCATTTCAAAGGTATTAAATTGGGTGCAGGTCGGGACTTTGGGCAGGCCAGCCCATTTCAGGAATGTTTCTGCCCACATACCATTGCTTCGCAGATTTTTCTGACAAGAGGCGTTGCCAATCTTGTTCAGTCATCATCTCCAGACTGTTCCTGTGATACTTCATTTAGCATTTTCTTAAGCGATATCGTCACACTCGCTCCTCGCTGTTTCATTGAGGGCGGGTAAGCTTCTCCTAGCATTCGCCAAACACAAAGCTTTCTGTCGGGTTGCCTAAGGGTACAGCGTGATTCATCGCTCTAAATCACTCGATTCCAATCATCCACTGTCCAGTTGTGTCGCTCTCTACGCGACCTCAAGCTTCGGGTGAAATGTGTGATTTATGAGGTGCTGCTCGACGATTATAGGCTATTCTGATTAATCTTCCACGCACTGTCTCTATGCTAACTAGACAGCTGGTAGCACTTTGGAACTCTTAAATGATTCCTTCTGCAGATTTCATGCGATTTGTTACTGATGAAATGTGGTGCTCACTGGAATTAAGGAAAACGTGGAAGGGAGAACCCACCAGTATCTTTCTTTTCACAGGACCTGTTTATTTAACATTATATAACCATAAACGTTTTTTACAAAATGAACAAATCTGCAAAATGAATAAGCTTTAGCAAGAGAAATCAAACCAGCAGACAATAATTGCAATACGACCGGACCTGCAGCCCACCCGTTATCAGGTGAAACGGCGGTGTTTACTACCGCGCTGAAGACAGTTTCTCTTAGTAAATGCCATTCTGCAACGCATGAAAACTATATAAGCACAACTGATAAAAAGACTGATGCAATTACTCAAAGCAGATGTCGTAATTTTTAATTTGAAAGCTGTATGTCGAAGGGTTCGGGGTGAAGATGCACACCCGTACTTAAGGTTAAACAGATTAGGAAACAATATGACAACGATAAGGCTTACTTCAAAGCAACCAACCTCTTAACTTCAAACGGTAACCAAGGTGCGACTGGATAACAACCCGTCCCTTTTGACAATCCTATTTTGACTAAAGCTCTGATGACAGTTGGCTGTTAATATTTTCAAAGTTAAACTGATTGTCAGCTATTAAGACCGCTCTGAAGGAACGTCTTAAAACATTACTTGTTAACACTCATTACAAAAGAAGTCACTCGGCGCAACCACAAGATCCAGCTAAAAACACATCAATAATGACCTGGTCTTTCAAAGACAGCAATGCACTGCTTAGTACAACAGGTTGTTCAGATTATAACAATAAAAGAATTGAACCGGTTAACGTCTAAATCTAACCACAAGACCCCTTTTTATGACGGCAACCGGTGTCTTAGTACAATACTAAGGCCTGTATTTACGACGAAAGAGCTTACCGAGTAAAACTCTGAGTTTGGGGTACAAACCAGAAAACAATTAGGAGCCCAGGTTAACAATGACATAAATCACCACGGGGATTACAGAATGTTACTACCCTTTATCAGCAAGCAGTTCCATGGATCGACGGTGCGTCGCGGCGGTTACTGAGTGGTGCCGATGAAAGCCAAGTAGAAGAGGGCAGCCATGCCACGAGCGGTCGCCGACACGAATGTTGCCAACCAACCGACGGGGTGTCGGCCTGCTGCTTGTAGTCGACGGTGACCCCGGTGAAGTCCTCCGGTATCTTCACTTTGCGCAGACCCTCCTTGCGTAGCTCGTCACGTCAGTCGCTCGGACCTCGTGACCACCTCTTGACGCGACGCTATCGCCCATCCCCAAATTTCGTGCCTCTCTCTCTCGGGCTAGCGAACCAGGTATACAGGGTGGTCCTTTGATAGTGACCAGGCCAAATATCTCACGAAATAAGCATCAAACGACAAAACTACAAACAACGAAACTCGTCTAGCTTGAAGGGGGAATCCAGATGGCGATATGGTTGGCCCGCTAGATCGCGCTGCCATAGATCAAACGGATATCAACTTGGTTTTTTTAAAAATAGGAACCCACATTTTTATTACATATTCGTTTAGAACGTAAAGAAATACTAATATTTTAGTTGGACAACTATTTTCTCTTTGTGATAGATGACGCTGTAATAGTCACAAATGTATAAGTACGTGGTATCACGTAACATTCTGCCAGTGCAGACGGTATCTGCTTCGTAATACATTACCCGTGTTAAAATGGACCGTTTAGCAATTGCTGAAACGGTAGATTTCGTGTTGATGTATGGCTAATGTGATCAAAATACCCAACGGGGGTGTGCTATGTATGCTGCTCGGTTTCCTGGAAGACATCATCTAAGTGTCCGGAGCGTTCGCCGGATAGTTACGTTATTTAAGGAAACAGGCAGTGTTTCATCACATGTGAAACGTCAACACGACCTGCAAGAAATGCTAATCCGCACGTCAGTAACAGACAAATTGGGTGAGAATATGGAATTTCAAAAACGTAGGTGCTGATAATGCTACATCAACAACGATTGCACCCGTACCATATTTCTATGCACCTGAAATTGCATGGAGACGACTTTGAACGTCGTGTACAGTTCTGCCACTGGGCACAAGAGAAATTACGGGACGATGACAGATTTTTACCCGCTTTCTATTTAGCGACGAAGCGTCATTCACCAACAGCGGTAACGTAAACCGGCATAATATGCACTATTGGGCAACGGAAAATCCACGTTGGCTGCGACAAGTGGAACATCAGCGACCGTGGCAGGTTAATGAATGCTGCGGCATTATGGGAGGAAGGATAACTGGCTCCCATTCTATCGATGGCAATCTAAATGGTGCAATGTATGCTGATTTCCTAGGTAATGTTCTACCTATGTTACTACAAGGTGTTTCACTGCATGACAGAATGGCGATGTACTTCCAACATGATGGATGTCCGGCACTTAGCTCGCGTGCCGTTGAAGCGGCATTGAATAGCATATTTCATGATAGGTGGATTGGTCGTCGAAGCACGTTCACCGGATCTGACGTCCCGAGATTTATTTCTGTGGAGAAAGTTGAAGGATATTTGCTATTGTGATCCACCGTCAACGCCTCGCATTGTCAATGCATATGCGAACATTACGGAAGGCAAACTACTTGCTGTTGAGAGGAATGTCGTTACACGTATTGCCAAATGCATTGACGTTGACGGACATCATTTTGAGTATTTATTGCATTAATGTGGTATTTACAGGTAATCACGCTGTAACAGCATGCGTTCTCAGAAATGATAAGTTCACAAAGGTACATGTATCACCTCGGAACAACCGAAATGAAATGTTAAAACGTACCTACGTTCAGTATTTTAATTTAAAAAAAGCTACCTGTTACCAACTGTTCGTCTAAAATTGTGAGCCATATGTTTATGACTATTACAGCGCCATCAGTCACAAAGCGGAAAAAGTTGTCCAACTTAAACATTCATATTTTTTTAAGTACTACTTGAATATATAATAAAAATGGGGGTCCCTATTTAAAAAACACGCAGTTGATATCCGTTTGACCTATGGCAGCTCCATCTAGCGAGCCAACCATAGCGTCATCTGGTCTGTCCCCTTCAAGCTAGACCAGTTTCGTTCTTTGTAGTTTTTTCGTTTGACGCTTATTTCGTGAGGTATTCGGCCCGGTCACTATCAATGGACCACCCTGTATATATCAGCAAGCATAGACCTTCTAAGGACACAACCCACAAAAACCAACTCTTTCTCACAGATATTGGTAGTGGGGCCGCAAGAGGGATACTCGATACTACCCTTCAGTCAGTGGTGTCAGACAGAACAGTCTAGTGACTCAATGGCGCCACAGTGCAACTGAGATGAGATTCAATGACTGGCCCATTCTACTGTTACTACTTCGATACTGACAACTCATTGCTCATCGCCTGTTTTTCTACTCGTGGGTCCGCCTCTCGTGATGTCTGGTGGTCAGTTCCGCATTAGGGACAGATTGATGTCATTAGAGGGTATCGTTATTTATTTCTGCAAAATATTGAACAAAATTTTAGTTTGTTTTGTATCTTAAGCGTTAAGCTATAAAGCAGCACAAACTTTTTTGTGATTGCCACATTAGGCGGTGTTGATGTAAGTTGCCATTGTACTCAGTGCCCAGACGTCGTGTATATTATGATTTAGGCGGTACGTCAGATGACATTCTATATACTGGAATCACAGAGATGTGACTTTTCTTTTCATAAACCTTCGTACCAAAAGCCCACCGCACACTGTGACTATATCTGCCAGTGTACCACGCTTAAAATTCGATGTATGGCTACTGTAGGAGCTGTACTTTTATGATACATTAGTCGAGTAAACAGACTACTGACCATTAAAATTGCTACACCAAGATGAAATGCAGATGATAAACGGGTATTCATTTGACAAATATATTATACTAGAACTGACATGCGATTACATTTTCAGGCAGATTGGGTGCACAGACCATGAGAAATCAGTCCCCATAACAACCACCTCTGGCCATAATAACGGCCTTGATACGCCTGGGAATTGAGTCAAACAGATGGCGTGTACAGGTACAGCTGCCCATGCAGCCTCAACACGATACCACAGTTCATCATGAGTAGTGACCGCCGTATGGTAACGAGCCAGTTGGTCGGCCACCATGAACCAGACGTTTTCAGTTGGTGAGAGATCTGGAGAATGTGCTGGCCAGGGCAGCAGTGGAATATTTTCTGTATCCAGAAAGGGCCGTACAGGACCTGCAACATACGGTCGTGCATTATCCTGCTGACATGGCAGCAGGGATCGAATGAAGGGTAGAGCCACGTCTCGCACCACATCTTAAATGTAACGTCAATGCGAACAAGAGGTGACCAAGACGTATAACCAATGGCACCCCATACCATCACGCCGGGTGATACGTCAATGTGGCAATGACGAATACACGATTCCAATGTACGTTCACAGTCATGTCGCCAATCACGGATGCGACCATCTTCATGCTGTAAACAGAACTTGGAGTCATCCGAAAAAATGACGTTTTACGATTCGTGCACCCAGGTTCATTGTTGAGTACACCATCGCAAGCGCTCCTGTCTGTGATGCAGCATCAAGGGTAACCGCAGCCATGGTCTCCGAGCTGTTAGTCAATGCTGCTGCAAACGTCGTTGAATTGTTCGTGCAGATGGTTGTTGTCCCCATCTTTTGACTCAGGGATCTAAACGTGGATGCAGCCATGCAGATAAGATGCCTGTCATGTCGATTGCTAGTGATACGAAGCCATTGGGTCTAACATTCTGGGTGGTGTCTGTTTGTTCTATATCATGTCTCCCTACCACTTTCGCGCAACGACGCTCTGAGCGTATTTTTTTAGGGAATTGACTAGTTTGAACCTGGGCCTGTTGCTGTTAAGGAGACACCAGACCACACATAACATGTAGAATTCAGAAGAGTTAAGTGAGACTAGCGATGATATAACCAAATACTTAATGATTTCAGCGTCAGCTCCGCTTCGCTCCCTGTAAAAGAATCTTAATACTAACTAAATTTAGTGGAAGTGGTTCAAGGCTTTCCTATTTTTAGTTAGCTGGTAAAATAACGTCGAAAAAGTAGTTAAGTTTACCATTGGAAATTTTATTCTGCTCACAAAACATTGTTTATAAATTGTGCTATTGATAAAAGGAAGTGTTTTAATACAGGATAGTAAACACCAACTGCGTTCAACAAAAATGTGAACGAATATTCCCTGAATGGGTTTCCAAGTTCTACAATGGATCGAAGGATGACCTATACCATATCACATAAATAATCTAGGTTTAAATTATGTTTCACAAAAGAGAAAACTATCAAAATGGTCTACAGTGACCCTCAATTATCTAACTTGTCGTAAATTACAGTGGATGATGTGGCTTCTCAATAACTATATAACAGAAAAATAATCGCCTTTCGGATATTTATTTCAAGTGGCAATTGTGAACATCATGTGCTTTATTTGACGATCGACACTAGTATTACGCAAAAAAGGGGATGTAACAGATGAGATTTCTGCAGTTCTGAGTGAAGCTTTATGCGCTATTATGCGGCATCGCGTGCATTCATTACCTTGGTGTTCGTCAGGGGGCGGCGGCCGGCGCAGTAGCCATCCAGCTCGCCGTCTCGGAACTAACTAACTTCTCCTTACTACCATTTACCGAAATTGGTTTAAAAAAACTATCTGGCTGTGTTTTCATCTGACCAATCAGGGTCTCAATGTTAAACTCAGCCTACAAAAATTCTGTCTATCCAATGAGAAACGTTATACTTTTCGGGGTGGGGCAAGTTTCTTAATGTTTGCAACGTAACAGGGACGCAAAAAAGGCTCACGCTAAAACTTGCAGCTGGTGTGGTCCTTTTAGCGTTACCGTAAGATCTATACTGTTCTTCTGGAGGGCTCTATCTTTTAACATGGGCTGGGGGGTGGTCCTAACGCAACAGAGACGCGAAAAAGTCTTACATCAAAACTTGCAGCTGACGTTGTCATAGTGGTTAGCTGGCGACGTGGGTGTCCAGTCCGTCTTTTATCGTAGGGCCTTCTAGCTTAACTCGGTTCCGCTCTCTGCTTCTGTTCTCGTTGCTCCCCTCCGAACTGTGTCTGTCTCACTGTGGGAAGGTATGACATGCATTTAGGCATTCTTGTGTTAGTCTGTGGTATTCCATTTGTTCACTCGTTACTCGCATTACTTTCGTTAATTTAATGTCACGATTTATTCGGAGCTATATGACATACTACTGGATTTGCTTATCATGTCAGGGTTTTCATGGAAGGTGTTGGATTTGCTTGACACCTTACGTGGGATCCAGCACGGTGTTCCGTATTACTCTCCTGAACCCACCGAATCCATATTCTGCTAACAGTCATTGGATCTCGGTCAACGCGAGCAGCAATGTCGCGATACGATAAACCGCAATCGCAATAGACTACAACAACGTTTCAACAGGCAACGCCGGTCAACTGCTGTTTGTGTATGAGCAAGAAATCTGTTGGAAACTTTCCTCATGTTAGCACGTTGTAGGCGTCGTCACCGGCGCCAACGTTATGTGAATGCTCTGAAAAGCTAATCATTTGCATATCACAGCATCTTCTTCCTGTCGGTTAAAGTTCGCGTCTGTAGCACGTCATCTTCGTGGTGTAGCTATTTTAATGGCCAGTAGTGCACATAGAATAACAAGTTGTATTGCACATTCTCGTCTCCGTTCTGTTTCATTTGACTAATTGTAAATATTGAGACGTGCTACCGCCTGTGCTTCCGCCGGTGCTTCCAGATTTTCACTGACCCACCGTCGGTCTTGCGGGTATGCAACGAATATCAGAGATCAGTAGACAGACGACCAGATCGCTGGAGGGAGAGCCCAGCCCTTGGAAGTACAGAGCCATTCGTACTGACGTATAAAGTTGACGAACGTGCGGCCTTATCGAGTGACTCAGTTCGCGCACTTGAGTAGTCGCCTTGGGCCTCAGAGCTCTCATCCCTCTGGGATTTTTAACAGGGTTGCATTATACGTCGCCGACGCCAGCGGGCTGGCAGCCACCCCCGCCCCCACCACCCCCAACCGCCCCCGCCGCCCCTCCTCGAGGCTGCTTTCGCCGCAGAGGCTAATTAGCGGCTGTCTCCCGCCGATAGACGGGCACGTCCGCCGTCCGCCTTCCATCCTGCTCAAGCCGGCGGCGCCGTCGATCTCGCGTGTGCCGGTTTCTGCCCCGGGGTCCCCTCTGACGGCGCCTGGCCCGCTGTGTAACAAGCTCTGCAGTCAGGGAACACCCTAAGTCAGCGCCACACTCCACAGTTATGCCTTTCATTAGATACTGGGCAAACTGTCCTGTGTGTCAAGTTTTCCTGTGTTTCCTCAACACAGAATAAACCACAAAACAGATTTAACGTAGAACTCAAACATTCGAAATTTCATGCAAGCGAGTGTGGTTACAACAAGCTTTGTGAACAAAACAGGCAAGTACCCGGAGGACTTGCGCAATGAGGGTTCCGCACAAACTTAATGACGTATACAGACATTTCATTCATTCTAGGAAACGAAAACCACGACCTTTTCTGCCTATTATCATCACTGATTATGGTAAGATATTGGTTCAGAAATTCCAAGATTTTTGAGAATGTTTTAATGTCAATAATATACACTACTTCCCATTAAAATTGCTACACCATGAAGATGACGTGCTACACAGGTGAAATTTAACCGACAGGAAGAAGATGCTGTGATATGCAAATGATTAGCTTTTCAGAGCAATCAGTCAAGGTTGGCGCCGGTGGAGACATCTACAACGTCCTGAGATGAGGAAAGTTTCCAACCGATTTCTCGTACACAAACAGCAGTTGACCAGCGTTACCTGGTGAAACGTTGTTGTGATGCCTCGTGCAAGGAGAAGAAATGCGTACCATCACGTTTCCGACTTTGATAAATGTCGGATTGTAGCCTATAGCGATTGCGGTTTAGCGTATCGCGATTTTGCTGCTCGCGTTGGTCGAGATCCAATGACCTTTAGCAGAATATGGAATCGGTGGATTCAGGAGAGTAATATGGAACGCCGTGCTGGATCCCAATGGCTTCGTATCACTAGCAACCGACATGACAGCCATCTTATCAGCATGGCTGCAGCCACGTCTCGATCCCTGAGGCAACAGATGGCGACGTTTGCAAGACAACAACCATCTGCACGAACAGTTCGACGACGTATCCAGCAGCATGTACTATCAGCTCGGAGTCCATGGCTGCGGTTAACCTTGACGCTGCATCACAGACAGGAGCGCCTGCGATGGTGTACTCAACGATGAACCTGGGTGCACGAATGGCATCATGATAGTCGCATCCGTGTTTGGCGACATCGCGGTGAACGCACATTGGAAGCGTGTATTCCTCATCGCCACATTGGCGTATCATCCGGCATTATGGTATGGGGTGCCATTGGTTACACGTCTCAGCCACCTCTTGTTCGCATTGACGGCACTTTGAACAGTGGACGTTACATTTCAGATGTGTTACGAGCCGTGGCTCTACCATTCATTCGATCCCAGCGAAATCCTACATTTCAGAAGGATAATGCAAGACCGCATGTTGCAATTCCTGTACGGGCCTTTCTGGATACAGAAAACGTTTGACGTCTGCCCTGGGCAGCACATTCTCCAGATCTCTCACCAAGTGAAAACGTCTGATCAATGGTGGCCGAGCAACTGCCTCGTCACAATACGCCAGTCACTACTCTTGATGAACTGTGGTATCGTGTTGAGGCTGCATTGACAGCTGTACCTGTACAAGCCATCCAAGCTCTGTTTGACTCAATGCCCAGACGAATCAAGGCCGTTATTACGGCCAGAGGTGGTTGTTGTGGGTACTGGTTTTTCAGGATGTATGTACCCAAATTGCGCGAAAATGTAATCACTTGTCAGTTCTAGAATAATATATTTGGCCAACGAATACCCCTTTATCATCTGCATTTCTCCTTGGTGTAGCAATTTTAATGGTCAGTAGTGTAAACGTGACCTAAAGTCACACAGGAGGCAGGCGACCATCAGTATAATAATCATTAGTACTCCTATTCAAGGTCAGTGCATCACAATGGAAAAAGTGAAACGTCAGTGAAGGAATGATTTTGTTGGTCATATGATGTGTTTCGTAATGTATCCCACATCAGATATAAAGTAGCGATTACTGCACGTAGATGTGGCGTTTCACGCTGTATGCGAAACAAAAGTTCGCAGACTAGTCATGATTCTAGGCCAATGGCAAGTACCATACAGGTATCTACGAGTGAATTTCCGTGTATTAAAATATATGACGTAAATGATAGCATCTTTTGATTGCATTGACTTAGAATTTTCAATGCTTCACAACGCCAAGTGACCATAGACCTTAATTTGTGCCATAAATTTCAACTTGATACGCGTACCAGTTCTTGAGCGAAAGGGTTTTCAACAGTCGGACAGACAGACATACAGACAACAAAGTGTATCTCTAAATGTTCCTTTTTTACAGATCGAGGTACGGTAGGCTAAAATCGATTTTGCAGCAGACGATTACACTAGCACAGTCTAGGCCTGACTGTACATGTGGTTTCCGGTACTTTAATACCGTTAGTCATCGTCCACAACCAAGGAAACAGATATTGTAAATTACGCATCTCTCATTATGTTATGATCGATTGCTTAAATGTCAATGCCGTATGAAAACATACACTGCCTGATTCAGTTCTCAGTTTTATGATACGACTTTGAACAGACAATATAGTAAGCCGAGCACTGCAAATGACTGTCGACTTGTCTACTTAGTGACTAGTGGAAAAATGTCTAAGCCCGCATCTCGTGGTCGTGCGGTAGCGTTCTCGCTTCCCACGCCCGGGTTCCCGGGTTCGATTCCCGGCGGGGTCAGGGATTTTCTCTGTCTCGTGATGGCTGGGTGTTGTGTGATGTCCTTAGGTTAGTTAGGTTTAAGTAGTTCTAAGTTCTAGGGGACTGATGACCATAGATGTTAAGTCCCATAGTACTCAGAGCCATTTGAACCAAAAATGTCTAAGATAACGCAAGCATCTATAAGTGACGGGTAATTATGTTAGACTGGTTTGTATCTGTAAAACGTATACCTGGGTATACAATGCATTTTAAAGTCTTTTCGCATATTTCATTTCACTGTACCATTAAAGAAAGGAATGAAATTTAAATTTAGCGTCCAGTCGTCATCGAGGACATTAGAGACGGAACACAAGCTCGGATTTTGCCAAGGATGGGGAAGGAAATCGGCGTCCCCTTTCAATGGAATCATCGCGGCATTTGCTTGGAGCAATTTACGGATATCACGGGAAACCTGAATCTGGATGTCTGGACGCGAGATTAAACAGACGTGTTCCCGAACGCGAGTCCATTATGCTAACCAATGTGCCTCTCACGGTTATTGTACGCATCAATGGCTGAAAATTCTGGTTTTAGTTGAAAGAACAGAATACTTATAATCGTTCATTGTCATTTCAGGAATCCATGGCCCACTTCGGGACAAGGCAGCTATATTAATGTCAGTTGAACACAAATTGTGTACGTCACCATTTGTAAGAGGCACTACTTAAAGACGTACGTCCCAGAACGAGATTTTGTGGATGCGGATACATTGCTTCCTTGGTGTAAATATAAAAAAGGAGCAATTTCTTTTTCTGCGAGGTTTTAAGTTTACTTACTAACTACTTTAAGCGGTGGAATGACTCATTCTTCCGATCACAGATACACTCCTGGAAATGGAAAAAAGAACACATTGACACCGGTGTGTCAGACCCACCATACTTGCTCCGGACACTGCGAGAGGGCTGTACAAGCAATGATCACACGCACGGCACAGCGGACACACCAGGAACCGCGGTGTTTGCCGTCGAATGGCGCTAGCTGCGCAGCATTTGTGCACCGCCGCCGTCAGTGTCAGCCAGTTTGCGTGGCATACGGAGCTCCATCGCAGTCTTTAACACTGGTAGCATGCCGCGACAGCGTGGACGTGAACCGTATGTGCAGTTGACGGACTTTGAGCGAGGGCGTATAGTGGGCATGCGGGAGGCTGGGTGGACGTACCGCCGAATTGCTCAACACGTGGTACGTGAGGTCTCCACAGTACATCGATGTCGTCGCCAGTGGTCGGCGGAAGGTGCACGTGCCCGTCGACCTGGGACCGGACCGCAGCGACGCACGGATGCACGCCAAGACCGTAGGATCCTACGCAGTGCCGTAGGGGACCGCACCGCCACTTCCCAGAAAATTAGGGACACTGTTGCTCCTGGGGTATCGGCGAGGACCATTCGCAACCGTGTCCATGAAGCTGGGCTACGGTCCCGCACACCGTTAGGCCGTCTTCCGCTCACGCCCCAACATCGTGCAGCCCGCCTCCAGTGGTGTCGCGACAGGCGTGAATGGAGGGACGAATGGAGACGTGTCGTCTTCAGCGATGAGAGTCGCTTCTGCCTTGGTGCCAATGATGGTCGTATGCGTGTTTGGCGCCGTGCAGGTGAGCGCCACAATCAGGACTGCATACGACCGAGGCACACAGGGCCAACACCCGGCATCATGGTGTGGGGAGCGATCTCCTACACTGGCCGTACACCTCTGGTGATCGTCGAGGGGACACTGAATAGTGCACGGTACATCCAAACCGTCATCGAACCCATCGTTCTACCATTCCTAGACCGGCAAGGGAACTTGCTGTTCCAACAGGACAATGCACGTCCGCATGTATCTCGTGCCACCCAACGTGCTCTAGAAGGTTTAAGTCAACTACCCTGGCCAGCAAGATCTCCGGATCTGTCCCCCATTGAGCATGTTTGGGACTGGATGAAGCGTCGTCTCACGCGGTCTGCACGTCCAGCACGAACGCTGGTCCAACTGAGGCGCCAGGTAGAAATGGCATGGCAAGCCGTTCCACAGGACTACATGCAGCATCTCTACGATCGTCTCCATTGGAGAATAGCAGCCTGCATTGCTGCGAAAGGTGGATATACACTGTACTAGTGCTGACATTGTGCATGCTCTGTTGCCTGTATCTATGTGCCTGTGGTTCTGTCAGTGTGATCATGTGATGTATCTGACCCCAGGAATGTGTCAATAAAGTTTCCCCTTCCTGGGACAATGAATTCACGGTGTTCTTATTTCAATTTCCAGGAGTGTATTTTGTTCCTTATTCAGTCCTTGACTCTATCTAGGTGATACTTTAGCGCAATGTTAGTTGATCCCTTCCAGACTCTTCTAAGATATAACAAGGCATCAGAAAGGTCCTGAATGCACCGGTAAAGAGAACCTAGCGTCACTGATCAATTCTTCATTCCTTATGTTCTCTTGCCCACAATTGTCGCACACCACGGACTTGGATGTTTGTACTGTTGTTCGTAGTGGAAATCATGGGGCCGAATTGACCGTGGATAGTGTTCAGTACTTTCAGGGTCTATAAAGCGCTTTCCGTTGGCAGCATACATTTCTGCTGCAATCTGATTGTGACAATTACGAGCTACGACTTATAAGCCCCGGTAACCATATGATGTTATCGACCGCGGGCGACGAGGCAAATGTTCAATGTTTTGTGTCTCATGGTGTAGGCTGGATGTCCAAATGACATCACTGCAGTGTGCGCTAGAACGTCAAACAACTTCTACATTATACCTAGCTTTCTCGCCGCAAAATTACAAAGTGCTAACAGTCTAATCTTGAACTGGCTCTTCTACACACGTTGACAGATTGCTTGTGCATTCACGATTGGAGAATACAAGTTAATTTTTTCTCCATCTCATAGGTGGCTGTAGTAGCGGTTTCCTGTGCTGAAGTGTGAGTTGAGATACAATTACAGTTTTATTTTTTATTTATTTACTTTTTTTAAGATAAAGAAGCTGTGCAAGTGATGAGAGTTGTGCAAAACGATTTTTGAGCAGTTTAGCTTCTACAGAGCAGTGGTGACATGAAAATCGAGAATTGAAGACACAGAGTTTGCGGAAACTCTCGGCAGACGAGTATCTAACAGGGGTTTGAAGTTTCGGCTAACGCTGACGATTAGGCTGCCTTAGCGCGCTCGGACCTGTCTTCCGAACGTCGTTTCCCTGGCTGCACGTCACGTCACGCCCCGTCCATTCCGTATCAAATGCTGCTCATCTCCGGGGCTGGTGTAGCCCCTGCTCCCTTCCCGGCTCCGTAAGACGAAAAACTTTTTCACTGCCCAGTTTTATGGGTGAGTCATACAGCCACAGAAGCGTGAATTGTGGCGAGGCACTGACAACTGCTTGGCCACTCGGGGGTATAGTTCACGAAATAGGGAACATTAAAGGCTGGATGCTTCATTGAACAGGGCTTAACATTTCCTTTACCAATATCGCAGTGACTCAGATTTCGATACGAAATCAATTGTGAAATAACAAATTCAGCGCAATACTAAACACACGTGAAATGCAGGATTTCTTTTTCTTTTCAACTGAAAAATGGCTTCTGTTATCATTTAAAATATAACTGGTTATTTATATTTGTTACTAGCAAACCAAGTAATACTTCGAAACTGCTAAAAATGTATAGGAATCGGATATATGCCCTAATCTGCTTCTTCCCATACTATCTGTCCACCTTCTCCTCCCCCTCTCTTTGTCCATCTCATCATTCTCCCCCCTCCCTCTGTCTATTTCCTCCTCCTCCTCCTCCTCCTCTCTCTCCATTTCCTAGTCCTCGTCCTCCTCCCTCCATCGCGTCCTCTCTATGTCCGTTTCCTCTCCTCCCCACTTCTCTGCCCAGCTACTCTTTCCTCTCTCTCTCTCTCTCTCTCTCTCTCTCTCTCTCTCTCTCTCTCTATATATATATATATATATATATATATATATATATATATATATATATATATATATATATATTAGTTCTAGGCGCTACAGCCTGGAACTGCGTGACCGAATCTTGCCTCGGGCCTCCATGTGTGTGATGTCCTTAGGTTAGTTAGGTTTAAGTAGTTCTCAGTTCTAGGGGACTGATGACCTCAGATGTTAAGTCCCATAGTACTCAGAGCCATTTGAACCATTTGAATTATCTAAAGAACGTTCATTTCACAACTATTAAACAAACCTAATATTCAGTCCTGAACCAATCTCGCATTTAACTTTTGCGAGAGGTCCTGCCTATCGAAGTTCAGATAATACTTTTGGAAGCACTTTGCAGAATTCAAATCCAGTCCCAAAACTTTCCAAAGCTCATATTCCGCATTTAGCATTTTTCAAAATCCCCCCTGTTTCAACACTTCGCAAGATTCTTATTCCTCAACTAACACTTTCCAATTTCCTATCCTAGAAGAGCCCCCAATTGCGAGCTAATATCCAAAAGAACTTCGGGCTCACATGCGGTTCCTCTTCGTCGAAATATCTTGGCTCAAGCTCGTCTAGAGGTAGAACCGCACGTGTAGCACTGCACGCCCTAAATTAGACACTTCTGACCCTTTGGTTAAATTTTCTGGATGATGGCAAGTTTGCTAAACTGTATGAAACACAGACCTTTAGTATAACATATATTAACAGTAATAATAATAATATCGAAAGCTAAATTAACATCCCACACAGGCCACACAGTTGCCATTTTGTTAGAATGATGTTTATTCAGAAAGAAAAATAATGGCGAAAGTGGTGGTATTTAGAATTACTATTGTACTCGAACGTAGCCGCGATTTATAAGGCGTCTTGTCACTGTCCGTGCGGCTCCCCCAGTCGGAGGTTCGAGTCCTCCCTCGGGCAGGGGTGTGCATGTTGTCCATAGCGTACGTTAGTTTAAGTCAGTTTAAGTAGTGTGTAGGGTGAGGTACCGATGATCTCAGCAGTTTGGTCCCAAAAGACCTTACCACAAATTTTCCTACTGTCACCAACAAAATGGCGTGCTCTGCTCTTATATGAATATATTACGAAAGTAAAGAATTTAAATCATCAGAAACATTGGTTCTCCCATACATACTCTTTCTCATCGTATATATACGAAGGTAATGAATTTGAATTTGTATGGCAGAAACAATGTTCTTGATGATTTAAATGTCGTACTTTCGTATTTAAAACTGTTTGCCAAAAGCAAACAAAACCGGACCTACACACAGGAGAGCAAAGCACGCCAGTATGTTTCTGACAGTCAGTTTTACAGAAGACGTGTACACTGAAAGCGTCTAGCCTAGCCTATGAACATATGAACGTTCTCTCGAAAAAGTGTAAATATTTGAAGTAAAGCGCTCAAGAGCTTTTCGAGACTTTTGCTGCCAATGTTTCATCTTTATATATTACATATATATTTATATATTGTATGTGTTAGAAATCTGTGTAGCCTATTTCCATCCATGTGAATTAAATCGGTCAAGAACTTTTGGATATTTTTGGTAACAACGTTTGTCCTTTATTTTTTATGTACATATTTATATATTATATACGTAAAAAATGTGTAATCTATGTAAGTCCAAATATTCATTAGAGTATAGAGTAAAAGTTTGAAGTAAGCCGGTCTAATAACTTTCGAGATTTTGGTAACAACGATGCCTTTTATATGTTAAATAGGTATTTACATTTTATAAGAAGGCGCTCCAGAAGATTTATAAAAACACGAACTTATTCGAGTACAACGTTGTCTCAAAATTTCAAAGTAATCGGTGCGAATTTTCGAAGATTTAAATTTTGACTGAACGAACCTTTTAATTTTTATTTATATGGATAGAAACAATCAGATTTGTAAAAGGTTGTTATTCCAAAAGTAATATGGATAGCACCGTAGTGTCACTATTTACTTTCTAGGAATAAGAGATATTGCCTATTATGTGATGCGAAGATGAAATTGACATATGAGATTAAAATACTGCTGCCCGGAGTGGCCGAGCGGTTCTAGGCGCTACAGTCTGAAACCGCGCGACCACTACGGTCGCAGGTTAGAATCCTGCCTCGGGCATGGGTGTGTGTGATGTCCTTAGGTTTGTCAGGTTTAAGTTGGCCTACGTTCTAGGGGACTGATGATCTCAGAAGTTGAGTCCCATAGTGCTCAGAGGCATTTGAACATTTTTTTTAATACGTTAGTTAGCACTTTGCTTAGGAGACGTGGGAGCAAGAATCTGCTACGAGCAGTTGCAGAAGAGTTTAATTACCAGCAGTCACACCGCGCACGCGTGGAAGGCATGGTCTCAGATTCAGCGAGGTTATGTAGATTATTATTAATGCCTGTTGTACGGACAGTTCCGTAGTTACGATGAGCCAGAACATTATGAACACCTGGTTTGGTCCACTTATAGAACTCAGTACAGCAGCGATTCTACGTCGGATAGATTCCACGAGTTCTCGGATTCTGGAAGTACGTCGCAGCAGTTGTATACGTCCAGGTCACGCGACTCCCGTACGTTACGGAGCTGTGGTTTGTTGGACACAAGTCTTCCATAGTATTCGAATCAAGTGAATATGGTGACCAAGACGTCGACGTGAGTTCACTATCATGTTCCACTATCTACTGTAGCACAGTTCTGGCGTTGTGGCACGAGCAATTATTAAGCTTGAAAATGTCGCCGCTAGCGGGGAAGACAACCCGACGAAAGGCTTCTCCATACATGCACCGCACAGGTTGGTGGGGGCTGTAGTATGCTAAGGGGTATATTTACCTTGACTTCTACGGAACCTGTGGTAGTAATCGAAGGCACCATGACAAACGTGGACTACGATACCACCAGCAATTGCAATGTCATAATTAAACTCAACGTCCTAATCAGTTCAATGACACATCATAGTAGTGAATATTGTATTCACGCTCTTTTACATCCACTGCATTGAACAACAACTATATTCGTGCAATATTAATAACAGCAAAAACAAACAATGTCCATATAATATATTTCGCTCCAGACCAGAAAAAACGTCAAACGTACCACTTACACCCAAAAAATAGAGAAACTTTAAGGTGGTGTTTAAATGCTTCAAGTCTTCTGCGTGATCCCCCCCCCCCCCCCCCCCCTCACTTGAGCACTACGTACAGAACGGTCATACCAACATGTGAAACTGTCAGATAATTCCTTCGTTGGGCTGTTGTTCACATTGGCATGAATATCGGTCATCTTTTCTAAGTGTTGACCCCTCATGTTAATTTATGCACTTTGTCGTTTTGTGGTAGGTTCGCATTGTTAACACCAAGTCTCGTCACGTGTGATGTTTCATTCCAGAGGAAAATTGTCCACATTTTGCATTTTAATCCACTTGCGGCAGGCATCGTTGTTCGAAAGTCTAAGTGTGCGGGACAAACTTTGTACACCCTTCTTTTTTCTTTAAAACATTTTGGAGAACGTCTTGAAAATTTGATCTAGAAACGTTGCTCCATTGCGATTTGTGATACAACAACGTTGGCACTCTACGACTGCACATCCACTACCAAACACTGCCTGCTCACAACTGACTGGTCGAACACACATCTATTTTTTAAGACTGTTAGTTCAAGCTGTTACCTCGGTTACTGCGCTGATGTCGCTTAAAATCAGTCTCGGAACTTTTGGGTCGCACTGTGTACATTTGAAAATAGTTTGTATTCAATAGGAGTATCTGAAAGAATCAGTTTGTTAGAGATTCAATGTTTCGTTAACCAGATGATAGAAATACTCAATAACAGTTATTACTGTTAACAAATTGCTCGAAGTATGTATCTTTCAAGTGAAACATTAAACTGATTTGTGCTCTATTCCTTGAAGGACCACGTAAGGAACCTCATGTAGCGAATACGATTTAGGCAACTGATATGAGAAATTTCAGTTAATTATTACGTTAACCAATGCTGATTTTGTGGAAAGAAGTTAAGTGGCACTCCTAGTGAACTGCTACCAATGTTCAACATTTGTAAATAATAGCTGTAAGAAATTATACTTTTTAACGCGTGCCTTAAAATAAGCAAATAATTGAGATTTATACATTACTCTCTAGAATTTAGATTGTGAAAGGTACCTTGCAGAAGACTTACATATAAGGCCGCCAGGTCAACGGCACATTTTCAGCATACACGATTTCATTTCTGCTCTTTTCCTTGCTTTCATAACCTCTGCCATTCTCAAACAACTTAAACAATTTATTCGCTATGAATGAGAAATACGATTCATTTCGACTCTGAAAGTCTAATAGAATCCGATACTGCACCCAAATGTCTTCAAGCCAGAATAGATAAGCGAACAAACAACATTACATCTCTGCGCCTTCTCGAAATATATTTTAAAATCTGAGAGCATAAGACTGTTATTTATTTCAGTGGCTCTTAACATTCGCTTGTGGAACTATTTCAGACAGTCTTGTCACGTTTCGAAAATACTGTGAGACTGGTTACCATGACTCGATACACATCAATACGATTTACCCTGCAAAATGACAAACAGAACATGAGACTAATATAATTTCACCCTAAATAAAGGGACTTCGTTCCTACAGTATACAGTAGGGGGGCGGGCTTCTTGGGTTTTTATACATTACAGTACTACTTGGAACAATGACTCAAACAATTTTTCACTGCTGAAATAATACTATATTCTTCCTTCTAAGGACACCAAAAATACATACTTTTACTTATTCTCTCAACCAAGATGCCTGGCCCGGCTACGCTCTAAAATAACGTGCGTCTACCTTCGTTCGTCAACAGAGAGCGAGTCCTTCCTCTTACTGAGGAACAGGAAAAAAATATTTTTTAACACTTGAAAATAAAAATTACATGACGGTAGGCGCAGGCTCTACGCTGGGCTAACGCTTCGCTTTTCCCTTTGCCTTTGAAGAAAACGAAAACATAAAAGCAAGAAATGCAAAAGGTACATCACACTAACTAACCTAGTGGAATACCAACAAACCGCCTACAAATGCACCAAATATAGAGAGGACAATTACCCGCCTTCAGTAATAATGTCGTTGATGTATTCTCTTTCTACCATTCAATATAAATTAAGTGTAGCATTTTTCCTTCCAAGGATTCAAAAAGTTAAAGGGTACGCATCCCGAACCTATCCCTGGAAACTCAATGGTGATATTAACTCGCATTAAGATTCACTGGTTCCGTTCTTTTAGAAAACTTATGAAGTCACCGTACCGTTAGCTGCGACGATATTCAGCAAACAGTAGCAAGTTTTCTCCAATACTGAGGCCCTTCATCTTGCGGAAGAGATAACAGTAGTTTGATGCCACATCCGGACTATATGGATGATCTTTAAAAATTTCTCAGACAAAATGTCTGAGTTTTCCCTCCGTTCGATTCGGAGTATGTGTTCGCGCATTGGCGTGAAGGACAGTGACTCCTTCGGTAACCATCCCGTGCCGTTTCTTTTGCATTGACCTTTGGAGTTTCGGAAGGATCTCACATTAAACATGTGAAGTCACATTATTCTTACGTGTTACTCATGAAATATTTCGTCAAAATTTCTTTTCGATCCCAAAATGTTGTAATTATGATATTGCAATTTGACAGCGTGTGCTTGAATTTTTTTGGGCTTATAGCGAGATTGAGTGTGCATCCAATGTTTGGACTGTTCCTTAGTTTCAGAGTTCATGTACTGCACCCATGTCTCGTCCGCTGTCAAGAAGATTCTGTTCAGGAATTCCTCCCCCTCTTCATGGAAGTGCTTAAGGAATATCAAGGCCGAACACACTCTTTCAGTTTTGCGAACACCGATTAGACATTTTGATATCCACCGTGTACAAAACTTTAGTTGTCCTAGCCTCTCTGTGACAATTTTGAAGGTGGTTTGCCCTTGAATTCTGATTCACGTTTTCAGAAAGTTCTAAAATCGTGAAACGATGTCTCGCAATAACAATTTCGACAACGTGTTGCAGAAATTCATCGATCACACTTGAATGTATTCCTCGACCAGTTTCATCATGGAAAATCTGTGTGACCAGCCGTGAATTTGGGATGGGGCTTTCAGTAATGGTGTGAGAGAGTTCTAATAAAAATATCACTGATAAACCAATCTCTATACAAAAGGCACAATCTACAACGAATCTCGGCGCGAATGGGTACTTCTGCTTGCGAGAAGCATCGTCCTCGCAGTGGGTGGGTGATGCAGTGACAGCGTGCATTTTAGTCGCTCACTGCTTACACAGTGACGAACACAACAGATGGTTGACTGGCGCACTGTAAACTTTAAAGTCTACTTTTACAACCACGCAAGTGCCATGAAGCCAAAAGCAGTTATTTTTAATTCCAAATCGGATGTTAATTCATGAATAATCCTCTTAGGACCGATGACATTTTTTTCTCAACCACTGATGCTTGTGCTATTACTGCATACTCATTCGACAAGAAACTTCTGTTCTCTTTCCAGTGACATGACGTGGAATTCTTTTCTGCGTTTGTCACTGGCAGACGGGTTACAAAGTTACAATTAAGTAGCATAAAATGGCTGAAATGTAGTAATATAATAGATTCTGTACGGAAATACACTTACTTAATGCTGAATAACTCTACAAGAAGTGCACAAAATCTGTCAACGAGGTATTCATTGAAGTCTACTTTACTAAGTTATTGTTGACGGAGAATACTGTTACAGTTGTTAAGCTCTCATCATTCACAGTATTTAGTAGAAATGTTCTTATTCTCTTCAGGTAGATTGTTCGCCCTCTGATATTGTCTTTGGTACGGTAACAATCGTTTTTAGATTTTAACAGGAGCTAATGGCAGCGAAATTATTTGGAGGAGGAATTTCAGAATTGGAGCAACACCTGTGAGAGTTATACATGATTTTCTTGTATATAATACCTCAAGTTACGGTGTCAGTACACTGCATTCAAGAAAGAAATAAACAGTTTGGAACTCGTCTGCAGCAATGTTTGGGAGAACTGGCTTGCATTTATAACAAGTTTCGCGGATTTCAACAAATTCGCAGCTAGTAGATGCTCTTTGACCGAAAATCATTCAACATGAACGATAACTGTGAAACATTTCTATTTCAACAAAATTTTTTGGAGTTTAATTTGCATGTATTTACTCACATCTAACTTAGGTGCGTCCGCACCTTGTGGTCGTGCGGTAGCGTTCTCGCTTCCCGCGCCCGGGTTTCCTGGTTAGATTCCCGGCGGGTTCAGGAATTTTCTCTGCCTCGTGATGACTGGGTGGTGTGTGATGTCCTTAGGTTAGTTAGGTTTAAGTAGTTCTATGTTCTAGGGGACTGATGACCATAGATTTTAAGTCCCATAGTGCTCAGAGCCATTTGAATCATTTTTTTAAACTTAGGTGCAGCTACTCTCAGCACACGGAAATTGTGTCGAGTTGATGCGACCTTAGATATTCTGTACACAGGAGCTTAGAAAAGGGAATCGGTGTTATTAAGGTCGTTACAGCATCACTGAATACGGCTGTAAATAGGAGTACAAAGAAAAGTAAGAACATATTTCTTTTTAGCAACAGCGACAAGGGAAAGATTTTAGATTACCTGACAGTTCAACATGAAAATTTCATCACCACAAGTGAAAATGTAGCGGTTCTTGGCGCTATAGACAGGAGCCGCGCGACCGCTACGGTCGCAGGTTCGAATACTGCCTCGGCCATGGATGTGTGTGATGTCCTTATGTTAGTTAGGTTTAAGTAGTTCTAAGTTCTAGGGGACTGATGACCCCAGAAGTTAAGTCCCGGAGTTCTCAGCGCCATATGAACCATTTTTTAGTGAAAATGTAGAGCAACAATGGACAATGTTCTAGAGGATGTTACAATACGCTTCAAACAGGCATGTGCTGAGGAAAATTGTAAGGTATGGAAAAGAGACACCGTGGTTCGACAAACGTGTTAGAAATCTATTATGAAAGCAAAGAGAGCTTCACTGCAAATTTAAATGTAGCCAAAGCCTCGCTGGCAAACAAAAGCCAAACGACGCAAAAATTATCGTAGGGACAACTGTGCTTGAAGCATTCAAAGAATTCGATTTGACAGAAAGTCCTAAGTAATTTTGGTCATATGTTAAATCACTGAACAGATCGAAGCTACTGTTTCGTAGAGGAAGATCGCACTGTAGTTCTTCCGTTAAATCGCCTTAAGAACGACAATATCACAGACATCGAAGTAAGTGACCAAGGGATGGAGAAGCAACTGAAATCGCTCAAAAGAGAAAGTGGCAATGGAAATGGCGAACTACCCATTCGATTCTACACGAAATATGCGAAGCAGCTTGCCCACTTCTAGCAGCAGGGTACGGTGGGTCTCTAGAGGAGCGGAGTGCTCCTGATTGAAAAAAAGCGCAGGTCATTTCCATTGTCAAGGAGGGTCGGCGAACACACGCACAAAACTATAAGCTTATACCTCTGACGTCGGTCTGTTTGGAACATGTGTTATGCTCGCGCACTATGATACATTTCCTGAGACCGAAAATTTGCTCTTTGGGAATCAACATGGTTACCGAAAACAACGATCGTGTGAAACCCAACTCACTCTGTTCGTCCACCAGACCCAAAAAGCGTAGTAGATGGAGTATTCCTTGACTTCTGGAAGTTACAGTGCAGTTGCACTCTGCCGCCAAACGATCAAAATACGAGTGTACAGAATATCAGACCAGAGAGTTTCTAGCAAACAGAACGCAGCATGTTATTCTGAACGGACAGAAGTCTTCAAACGTAAAAGTAATTTCGGGAGTGCCCCAGGGGAGTGTGAACCGTAAAATTATTACTGGTTCACCAAAGGTTATTAATATCAACCAATACACAAAATGTAAAGTGGAAGTAGGTGCCAAGTAATAACTGGTGAAATTACATACAATTTTCAATAACACTCTTTATTCAAATTTGGTTATATTAAAAAAGAGACCAACAATCATTTAACAAATAAGACACAATTTAAGATAGGAAAGGACTTTTAAATTATTAAATTATTATGAAGAATTTCACGCCAGTAAAAGGCAAGCAAAGGCAATAATATTTCAAGCTCAGTTAAATTACAGGTGAATTTCACTCCATTCATTAAATGGCGCAGAATCTAACTTGTCTGCAACATTTAAAGACGATCCTGTTTACAAAAGTTCTCAAAGTAGAAAAACCAAAACGCATGAGTCATGACACGGGGGGGGGGGGGGAGGGGGGTGAAAATATATAAGAAAACAGCCCCCCCCACATTAGCGGGGGGGGGGGGGGGACACTCACAGTTAATAACATTAACATATAAAAAACAAATGTTACAAATCTCTGCCAGTTAACGTACGGCAAACACACACGCTCGCCAAGTAGGACTTGTGAACTTTTACAACATTCTCCTTTCAAGGCAACAATTTCTATCCGTAATGAAACGGCAAATTTTGCATGGCAAGAAAACACACTAATAACCATGCACCTGTATGAAACACATAATCACGTTGAGTAAAAGCCTTAAAAGGTATTGAATTGGAAAATCACACAAAAGATTTTGTAGACTAGAAACAATATAAAAAAATTCCACTATGGCGTACATTAACAATCTTGCTTATTATAGCCAAATATACATAAACACAGATTTACGTAAGTTGCAGCTTTCAGGTGAGCAGGAATTCGTTATGCAATTGACTAATTCTTACCAAGAGCCAAAAGGAATTTTTCTTCTTTCTTAGACTACCTTTTACACGTGAGTCTAGTATTACTAGTTATGGCAGGCGAGAGAATGGATCAGGTCCTAGTGCCTTGCATTTTAAACAGTACAGTGATTGGTGCCTTAGACTTTCACAGACATGGCAGAGGCTAACAGTCGAATAAACCTGTAAAAGTAAGCTGGGAGGGGATAAAAGCAATCCGAACCAAAGATTTACTCTGATTCCCCCCCTTTCGTCCTCAAAAGGGGGACAAACGGACCACCCGTTATAATACTGTATTACCACCTTCCCGCGGGTGGGCAGACGAGAATGAATGGCGGGAAACCCCCAAAGAAATAGGGCTGGTGTAATTAAGAAGAATAGGTAAACTGAATTCAGTTATACTTCGTAAAACCTGTTAACAATCAATACTCAACTTCTGGTGCGTTACGACTCCCAGGACTGAACCAACACAGCACCTCCAAATGCTCTGCCGAGCGGCCCGATGCCAGCCATTTCAACGGACGCAGGAAGGAGCGCCGATTTTCAGAACCTTCTCGCCGGTCGACAGCATACGGGCGAACTGCAGATTAGGCCCCTTGCGGACCCACGCTCAGGAAGATTCCTTTCGCGACGAGCAGTTATCGCCCCATACCACGGAGCCGCTGCTCGCGCCGCTTAAGCCGTCGGCACACACACCGTGCTGTCGAACGTTAACGTTGAGCGTGCGAAGTTCAACGTGCTGCTCAACACTCAGGAACGATGCGACTTGTGCATACGGTACTTGGGCCCCAACGTGGTAAACGCGATCACAACGCACTGCGGCAGCAGTTGAGGTATGTTTGTAGTTCGTAAATCACACTGTTTACTCAACAGGCGCGCGTAAAGTTCCCACCTTAGCTCTATTAAAATGTACATTTCCCTCTATGTCCACGAAAAGGAAAGTACCATGTCCAATCAATAAGGACACAGACTTATAAAAGTTCCATTACAAACAGTGTGGTACAAATTTGGAATACTTCTCCGCATAAGATAAACATTATTTCATCATTCCCACATTTTAGCAAAGCCCCAAGGTCAGTGTTACTTGATCACTGTTCGTACCCAGTAGCAGAATCTTTGCAACATGTGAATTACGAAGCGTAAAAGAAAAAGGAGCAAAATATCTTTATACAAGTAGCGCAAGCTGTCCTGTAGATTAAGCCAATCGAATGATGTTACCCTTCAAAAAAAGGTTAGCTTACATTTACATAACATCAAACATTATAACATATAATAAACTAATAATAAAGTATCATAACCCAATAAAAACGCGAATGTTAGGAAAAAAATTTGGAAGTGTTAAGATGCGAACCACCGCCCCAACAGAAACTCATTATTGGACAGAGATGCTCCTGATTACGCTTTTACTTCGTTTTAATTCCTTGTATTTTTTCGGTATTGTTCGTTGCGCTTGGTCGGGGCGGACATCACATAACATCCTTTCACAATGACCGTTGATGCCTTTGCTCAGTTTTTTTATTAGAGAGGGCAACCAGCCCTCTGACCGAATACGATCTAAATCAACAACACGCTTCTTGTACTTAGTCACATTGTGTTACCGCTTGCTAAAAACGTTAATAGTAGATAATTATGTTACTAATTGAAATTTAATTATAACAAACTGTACCAAGAACAATGCGTTTTGACTGGATCTTCAGTGTGTCGCTGCCTTCAAATAACCGACTGTCATACGACCCAAGTTACACTAATTCTTTTGCAACGAATGTGATGTTTCTCATTATTTTATTGGAACGAATAACACAACTAACAACGGGTTTTCCAGTGATTCTCAATTTGCTGGTGCTCAGAAACGGCATATAGGCTTGAAATGAATGCCAATATGGTGCCCCACAACTCTGTAGTGAAGGGAGACGTCGGGCGTGTGACGTAGGTGGCGTTATGCCATCTCATTGGTCAACGGTCAGACGCACGCTCAGAATATCTGACATGCCAGATATTGCTCTGCACGTTCGGAAAGACTCCCGAAGCCACGCTATGACGTCAGAAAGTCGGCACGCTCAACGCTCAACGTTCGGATGGACGGTCCGTGTGCCGACGGCTTTACGCTTATGCCGCGGTCTGCGTGCTGTCCCTCTAGCCCAGACAGAGAAGCCGCTTCTTGATGCCCCGACTGCCAACCCGCTACGAGAGCCCATACAGCCACTTCTTAAACCCACGCGAACAGCCCACTTTTACCCTCTCCGGCTAGAGGGAGACACCGAAGCCTTCAATTGCGACAACGGTTCCAGCGCCAGAAAATGGAGGGCGACTGCTTCACGCTACACGCTGCGGCGCGCTTTTCAAAGCTAACTGTACTACGGCTCAAAACCATTACTTTTCACAATATACCAGGATATAAATGATCTAATAGATAACAGAAAGTTCCACGAGCCTTTTCTTGGATGATGCTCTCGTATACAGAAAATTCGCGGCGCTAAAAAATTGGAGCTAAATGCAGAAAGACGTACTGAGAGTAGACACTTGGAGCAGGGAGTGGTCACTGACCCTCAACGTTAACAAATGTAACATGTTGCGTTTACATAGACCAAAAGGTCTGTTATTGTGTGATTACACTGTTGCAGAACAATCACTGGAAGCAGTTGCTCCCATAAAACGTCTAGGAGGTGAAGTGAACGATGTAGTAACCTTCCCTCTCTTAGTGTATATTTTTATTTAAATTTATTATATATATAATATGTAAGAATGAATGGGCGTACTAATCTTACTTGGTAGGTGGTTATGCGACCGGAATTGGCTATAATAAGCTACATACACGCGCGAAGCAGCTGCTCCGCGTGTGAAAACAAAGAAATGAATACAACGACAAAACACAGAAAATTGCCTTGCGTTTGTCACTGTCAATGATTTCACATAACGTGAGCAAAAGATTCTGAAATGTTAAAATTAATCTTGCGAACCAATGTCTAATAAAGCATCACGTATATGACGTGAATAGTATAAACCTGTATAGGTTTGCCTTACGTACAACGTATACTATCGAGAGGGATTGCTAGTACAGATATGCACGTAACGAAAAATTATTGTAATGAAGTAATTCTTATTATTTGAGCATCCAGAATAAATAAAATTCAACTTCGGTTATCTGTTCATTATTTGCCTTCAAGTTAATTATTTGATAAGACATTATTGTTACCAAATTTCATGAGCACTCATGTTTTATGCTATCATTGGAAAACTAAATTCTCTACAGACGTTTATTCCTGTAATACTATTCGAGAAGACAGGTGAAGTCCGCAACTTATTGCATAAATATAAAGCTATTAGCGGTTAATGGCGGCGATCCTGCAATAATCTGCAATGGCTTATCGCCATTTGAAAAATTCTTATATATTTAGTTAATAATTCAAGAGGAGGAACTTTACCGAAAGGGACAGAGTAGGTTAATATTTTAACTATTGAATTACAATCTGACGTTAAGCACAAAATAATACATTTACTATACATACGTGTACGTTTTACAAACAGTAAGCTACAGAGATGTTATTACACAAGAGCTTCCTTCTTGTACAGCGAGAAAAAAGAGAGTAGTCAATTTTATCGCCGGCCGGGGTAGCCGTGCCGTTCTAGGCGCTACAGTCTGGAACCGCGTGACCGCTACGGTCGCAGGTTCGAATCCTGCCTCGGGCATGGATGTGTGTGTTGTCTTTAGGTTAGTTAGGTTTAAGTAGTTCTAAGTTCTAGGGGATTGATGACCTCAGATGTTAAGTCCTATAGTGCTCAGAGCCATTTTGAACCCTTATATCAACAATTCAAGTGCGTGCTGAAGACTACGCAGTAATTCCCGTCTGTACTTGTAGTATGCACAAGAAGCCTATGGGAAACGCAGCGTTGTACACATGTGAAGAATACCTCCAAGATATACGGTGTTTTGCCGATAATCTCACAATGAGGCTTTCTTGTAAATAAAAATCCAGAGGTAAACTAGTTTCCTGCTAGCATTTCCGAGCGAGAGCTTCTTAGAAAAGGGTTAAGTGGTTCTTCGAGCGAGGTCGTAAATCAACAGAGTCTATATGTTACAGCTTGTAAAACGGAAATGTTTACATTGTAAATGTATTATTTTGTGCTTAATTTCAGACTATAATTCAGTAGTTAAAATATTAACCTACTCTGTTCCTTTCGGTAAAGCTCCTCGCCTTGAATTATTAAGTAAATACGTAAGAAATTTTCAAATGGCTGAGCAACCGACCTGCTCTAACACAATCACATCTGATCTTACCTGCTTGAGGCAACCGGTGCACAAAATCCAGTTGTGGTCGCGAAAGACCACTGTTACCTCCCCCTTTCCCTGTGCCAGTGACGTGTGGTTGGCGACAAAAACGACTGTTGGTGAATCTCAGTGTGGGATCGAATCTCTCTAGCTTCATCTTCATAGACATTTCGAGAGATATATATAGGAGGAAGCAATATACTGGTTGACTCTTCTAGGGATCTGTATTTTAACAGTAGACCATACGATGCTGCAGAGCGGCTCTCTTGCACCGTGTTGTCCTCATCATTTCATCATCATCATTAGTGACTGCGGCTAGATTGGATTGCGTAAAAAAATTGTAAAAATATTGGACTTTGTAGTAATTGGGACTTGGAATGGGCGCTGATGACCGCGCAGCTGAGCGCCCCACAAATCAATCATCATCATCATCATCATCTCTTGCAGCATTTGCCACTAAAATGATCTGTACATCTTCTGACTCTTTTGCGCTTACTAAATGAACCAGTAACGAAACGTGCCGCTCTTCTTTGGAAGTTCTATCAAATCTGTCAGGTGGGGATCCCACACAGACGAACAACATTCAAGTATTGGTCAAACGAGTTCTTTGTAAGCTGCTACATTCGTTGGTGGGCTACATTTCCCGAGGATTCTTCCAACGAATCTCAGTTTGGGTCTGCCTCACCCGCGATTAATTTTATCTGGCCGTTGCGCCATCCCTGTTTAAGTCTTACACGTGCCACCGCGACAAATTAGGAAACAGTGTCGTGTTGTGAAAAACTCTAAAAGCCAATAGAGTGCATTCACAGCAAAACCAAATATATCAAGATTTGCAGACGGCAATGTTTGCTTAGAAACTCATCAATCTCCCTGACTTAATAAACATACAAAACGCCGCCAGAGAGAAAAATTGAAAAAATGGCTCTGAGCACTATGGGACTTAACTGCTGTGGTCATCAGTCCCCTAGAATTTAGAACTACTTAAACCTAACTAACCTAAGGACAACACACACATCCATGCCCGAGGCAGGATTCGAACCTGCGACTGTAGCGGTCGCGCGGCTCCAGACTGAAGCGTCTAGAACCGCTCGGCCACATTGGCCGGCTGATATAAGGGGTTTCAAAAATGTTCAAATGTGTGTGAACTCTTATGAGACGTAACTGCTAATGTCATCAGTCCCTAAGCCTAAATTATCTTAAGGACAAACACACACACCCATGTCCGAGGGAGGACTCGAACCTCCGCCGGGGCCAGCCGCACAGTCCATGACTGCAGCGCCCAGACTTCTCGGCTAAACCCGCGCGGCAAAGTGGTTTCGATTACATCTACATCTACATGACTGCTCTGCAGGTGTTTGGCAAGGTGGTTCACACAAAAATTTTGAGACTATTTCACTCTCGAATATTACGTGAGCAAATTGAACCTTTAAATCTTTCCGTGCGAGCTTTAATTACCCTTTTATCAAAATAGACTTTTCTTCCTATGTGGGTGGGCGCGAACAAAAAAAGTTTCGCAGTCGGAGGTGAAAGTTGGTGATTGCAATTTCGTGAAAAGTTCTCGCCGATACGAAGAACACCTTCCTTTTAATGACTTGTACCTATAATTGCATATCATATCCATGACATTCTCTTCCCGTCTTCTAAATAGTTGAAAACGAAGTGCTCTTCTTTGAAATGTTCCGATGTCCTCCGAAAATCCAATCTTATAAGGGTACCATATTGCGCAGAAGTACACCTGAAGAAGGTGGACAAGCTTAGTGTAAGTAGTCTCTTTAATAGACCTGTTGTATGTTCTAAGTGTTCTGACAATGAAATGCAGTTTTTGATTCGCCTTCCGTATAGCATTGCGTATGTGGCGGGTTCAAATTTAATTTGTTCCTTATTACACTACTGGCCATTAAAATTTCTACACCAACAAGAAATTCAGATGATAAATGAGTATTCATTGGACAAATATATTATACTAGAACTGACATGTGATTACATTTTCACGCAATTTGGGTGCATAGATCCTGACAAATCACTACCCAGAACAACCACCTCTGGCCGTAATAATGCCCTTGATACGCCTGGGCATTGAGTCAAACATAGCTTGGATGGCGTGTACAGGTACAGCTGCCCATGCAGCTTCAACACTATACCAGAGATCATCGAGAGTAGTGACTGGCGTATTGTGACGAGGCAGTTGCTAGGCCACCATTGAACAGATGTTTTCAATTGGTGAGATATCTGTAGAATGTGCTGGCCAGGACAGCAATCGAACATTTTCTGTATCCAGCAAGGGCCGTACAAGACCTGCAACATAAGGTCATGCATTATCCTGCTGAAATGTAGGGTTCCGCAGAGATTGAATGAAGGGTAGAGCCACGGGTCGTAACAAATCTGAAATGTAACGTCCACTATTCAAAGTGCAGTCAATGCGAACAAGAGGTGACCGAGACGTGTAATCAATGGCATCCCATACCATCACGCCGGGTGATACGCCAATATGGCGATGACGAATACACGCTTCCAATGTGCGTTCACCGCGATGTTGCCAAACTCGGTTGCAACCATCATGACGCTGTAAACAGAACCTGGATTCATCCGAAAAAATGACGTTTTGCCATTCGTGAAGCCAGATTTGTGGTTGAGTGCACCATCGCAGGCGGATCCTGTCTGTGATGCAGTGTCAAGGGTAACTGCAGCAATGGTGTCGAGCTGATAATCCATGCTGCTAGAAACGTCGAACTGTTCGTGCAGATGGTTATTGTGTTGCAAACGTCCCCATCTGTTGACTCAGGGATCGAGACATGTCAGCACGTTGTAGGACTAGCCAGCGGCGCCAAACTTGTATGAAATCTCAGAAAAGCTTATCGTTTGCATATCACAGCATCTTCTTCCTGTCTGTTAAATTTCGTGTCTGTAGTACGTCATCTTCATGGTGTAGCAATTTTAATGGCCAGTAGTGTGCAATCCTTAGGTATTTAGTTGAATCGTTAGTCTTTTAATTTTTATGATGTATCGCGACACTGAAGGTAAAAGGAATTTTTTGTAATACTCGTGTGTAAAGCCTCACACTTTTTACTGTTCCGGGTCAGCTGGTACTTTTCGCACCATCCACTCTGTAATTGGTTTTGACCTACTGATCTTACGAGACGGTTAACGACGGCATGATCTGCAGGAAATCTGTGAAGACTGATCACAGGGGCAGGCCGCTACGTTGGGAACACTGCTTCCCTTCAGACTTTGTACACCTTTAGTAGGTCATTGAAGCAACATAAATGGTTCAAATGGCTCTGAGCACTATGAGACTTAACATCTATTGTCATCAGTCCGCTAGAACTTAGAACTACTTAAACCTAAACTAACCTAAGGACATCACACACCGCCCAGTTATCACGAGGCAGGGAAAATCCCTGACCCCGCCGGGAATCGAACCCGGGAACCCGGGCGTGGTAAGCGAGAACGCTACCGCACGACCACGGGATGCGGGCGAAGAAACATAACGTGCTGGTAGTAAGGTGCACTACTCTGGATCGCAGGAGAAGCTTCACGCGTCTATTATGTTACTGAACTACCTGTGCGAACGGTCTTAGTAGTAAGAAGCCGTGGTGGCTACACGGTTAGCGTTCGCGGTTTACAACCCGGTGTTGCCCGATTGCGATGATTCGAATCCCGTCTACTAATTGTTTTTAATCTATTTTTTCATCACTTGTCACAATATTTCATTTTTAAGACATGTAAGAGGTAATGTAACGAGAAACGAAGCCACCTGCATTTTCATGAAGTTGTAGTGAATTTGACTATTTACTGTTTGTTATTCAATATTCAAGGACGATGGGTGGGCTTGAAAAACTCAAAAAAGTCAAACCACGATAAATAATTATACGAATGACATTATTCACAATCAGTAATATAGCAAACCGAATGGTGCCATACCACAAAGAGTAGTATTCAATTACTCTTTGGATGTGCTCTCGCTCGACATCACACGCTGCAGGATTGTATTTGTCATACAGACACGGGAAACGTTAATTGAAACATCAAGCGAATACACCTGTTTTTTTTTTCGTTATATTACCCCTCAGATGTCATACATATTAAATACCATCGATAAAAAAATATAGATTAAAAAAAGTAAGTGGTAATATGGATTCAAAACATCGGTTCGGCCATCAACCGCTTGCAAACCGCGAACGTTAAGCCTTTATTTTTGTCTTATCGAGTTCTGTTTATTCCACAAAACAGTAACAAAAATGACTTGTTTACAATGACGTGACATAAATAGAGCGGCAGCTAATTGCCGTAAGCAATTACAGCATTCACGGAATGAGGAATGATATTAAGTCTTTAACAGTAGCACAAGTTTAGTAACGTCCTCCATTGTAGAGGCATCTTCACTGTCTCTTTCAACTGGTTGCAGTTCAGCATCCACTTTTCCTTCTCCTGCAGCCTGAGATTCCTCTGTATAAATACCCAGACCGAAATTAATCACTTAGTAAGTCCTTGATATATGATCCTAAGTCTCCTCCAGCGTAAATTACGTGCACAGATGAGCAGCCCTGAACAGTAACATCGCTAAGTCCTTCACTGCTTTGTCATTTCTGTCAGTTTCGGCCCACTACCAGTATCCTTACGAAGTTGAAGATCTTCCTTTGTAACGAACACCAGACGTTTGCTGTCATATACTTGCATCTGCTGTACTGCTGATATATTTTTCAAGTGTTAGAGTCGGGAACGAGCCACGGAAGTTGTGTGGCCTCTTCGGGGCATTTCTAAGCTTCGTGGCCCAATCCGTCCCGTCTCCACGATGAATCAACGTGTCCTTAACCTTTACCCATTTTAATGAAGACAATTCGGAGAATTTTACGGTATTTTTTATTTTGGTTCGGATACTTAACCCTCAAATGGTACGGTGATTGGAGACGAAGTATATGGTACGGTCGGGTCGGATCCACGGATCCGATCCGCTCCCTCCTCGATGAGATTTGTGCGCATATAGGTACACAGTAAGTATTATTAAATGGTTCAAATGGCTCTGAGCACTATGTGACTTAACATCTGAGGTCATCAGTCCCCTAGAACTTAGAACTACTTAAACCTAACTAACCTAAGGACATCAAAAACACCCATGCCCGAGGCAGATTTCGAACCTGTTACTGTAGCGATCGCGCGGTTCCTGACTGAAGCGCCTAGAACCGCTCGGCCACACCGGCCGACAAGTATTATTATTGAAGAATATAGTTCCTTGATAGTATGCTACAAGACAAAAATCCTTTTTGTAGATATAACAGATAACCATTAGCTCTTTGTGGCCGTCAAATCCAAATCAAAGAACTTGCACAAAATGAAACACAGTTCCTGTCTTTCTTGACGAAACACAACATAATAGAAGGTAAAAATGAAATTCTTCCAGAAATAGAAAGGCATATCATACATCTGTTTCCTCAACAGGATCATCAGTCACACACCTAACACACAATACTGTTTTATGCTCACCACATACGCATGAATTGCATTTGACACAAGATTCATTCCCCTTCCTGTCATTCAAAGTATCACAAAAGTTACTTCTTCTTCGTTTTGTCCGCAAATTCTGATTGTGTATGGTAGTTGATTGATTTCCTAACACCTTGGCAAATTGTTATACGGATAGCTCTCGAAATAAGTGGGTTGAGCATCTTTTTTCCATCAGGGGTGTGGTCAATCCCAACGAGAAATTTTTTAGGAACGTGGCCCGTGCCCGTAATGAAAATGAATCTTGGTTCGTATTACATGTGAATAATATGAAACTGTTCACAGATGCGATGTCTAATATTCCAAAGAAGTACCCAAATGGCTATCTTCGGGTATTTCGTTTGGTAGTCTTACTTTTACAAAGTTTGTCCAACTCGTCCACTCCAACTCTGGATTACTTGATTCATCGCATATTATTCCACTGTGGTGCACGGTTGATATTAGGATAACTTTTTTATTCTTTGCAGGTGTCAAAGAGACCAACATTTTGTTGTCTTGATAGTCCAACTTTACGGTTCCTACTGGGGCCGGCGACGACATTGATAGTGGTATTTGACACTTATTTTTACGTAGTGTGCCGACTAACGTAAGTTTTGTAAGTAGGCTGTATAGGTTTTTTTATTGGTAACGCCACGTAGCTCTCTGTATGAAAATCACTGGCTGTGCTGTGTGCAGTTTGTGGCTGGTTTGCATTGTTGTTGGCTATTGTAGTGTTGGGCAGTTGGCTGTTAACAGCGCGTAGCGTCGCGCAGTTGGAGGTGAGCCGCCAGCAGTGGTGGACGTGAAGAGAGATGGCGGAGTTTTGAGAGCGGATGATCTGGACGTGTGTCCATCAGAGACAGTAAATTTGTAAGACTTGATGTAAGGTAAATATATTGGTTGTTCTCTATCAAAATCTTTCATTTGCTAACTATGCCTATCAGTAGTTAGTGCCTTCAGTAGTTTGAATCTTTTATTTAGCTGGCAGTAGTGGCGCTCGCTGTATTGCACTAGTTCGAGTAACGAAGATTTTTGTGAGGTAAGTGATTTGTGAAAGGTATAGTTTAATGTTAGTCAGGGCCATTCTTTTGTAGGGATTACTGAAAGTCAGATTGCGTTGCGCTAAAAAATATTGTGTGTCAGTTTAAGCACACTCATTCATAATTTTTCTAAGGGGACCCTTAGCCGAGGATACCTCACTGGAATCTTCTGATTTTTTTATTGTAGTTTGTGTAATTAGTGTAACTATTGTTTATCGCTAGCGCATAATTGTACAGAGAATCTTCTTTGTAGTTGTAGTTTTTAATTGTTTCATTGTTGTTGCATGCATGTAGATTTGCACCAATTATTTTGCAACTGCGCTTGCAATTAACTAGATATTATTTTCAGTGCTATGTTAATGTGTTTTCTTATTTTTGCTCTTCAAATTGTGCTTTTCTGTGTTATCGTGTGAAATATTGTTTCAATAATGGAGTGTGAAAAATGTAACACTAGGCTCCAAAGTAAACTGAGAAATAATAGTGACGACGAGCGTATCTTATCAGCACGACTGTGTAGTGAATTAACAGATATTCAAAGTAGTAATTTGGTAATTGTGCATACGGCAATGGAGAGGGCGGCGAACAATAGCGTAGACAGAGATAAAAATAGTGAACAGGGAAGCATTATCGATCGATCTGTCGGCAACAGCTCGCCTCAGGATTCCGAAATGACAGGAACAATCTTGCAAATACAGTAGATTCAGGTTTTGCGTCCTCGCCGTTTTCTCAAATAAGTCAAGTCACATTTTCTGCTTTTCAAAATGCGAATATTGCCGGTTCAAATGCCCTGCCGAATAGCACTGAGGAACATGTTTCAGACACCAGTGCATTATTATTACAATTAATGCAACCAGTGGGACAAAAGCTTGAAAATTTAGACACAATGGAACAAAATCTTCAAAAGTTAGACACCACGTTTGAACAAACACGTGAAGATTTAAGTACTGAGTTACATAACATCGAATCGAAATGTCAAAAAGTCTGTAATGATGTAAAGACACAAATTTGTGAGCGTTTTCAACCTAATTTTTTCGTGGCATGAAAATGCATTATAGAATCACGAAGCAGCATAAAAGAACTGCAAACAATTGTTCATGAAAATCATGAGACCTTGCAAGCTAAAATTGACTCAGTTGCATGTGCCGATTCGGTTACGCAGCTTGCAAAAACTCAAGAAAACCTAAAGGACACAGTAGATACTCTGAAAATTTGTTCAGAAAGACACATGGAGGACATTAGTTCATTATCAGAGAAAGTAGTAGAACTTTCGGATCAGCTAAATAATTTATCTACGAAGGTAGTTGAGAATCTGAATGACACAAGACCGGTAGTTTTTAATGGTGCAGAAGAGTACGAACAAATTAGGAAATTCAAACAAAATCAGAATCAAATTAATACGCAACACCAAAGAGAAATCCGGGAAATACAAGATCAGTTGACACAGGTAACACAAGAATTTCATATTTCAGAGGACACTCGCGCTCCAATACGGGAAGTGGGACATAGAAATACGGAACAGCCACAAAATAATAACACAGGGCACTTCGTAAATTACGAAAGAAATTGGCAAGGTACACCGAATTTTGAGATGGAACCGCCGAAACGCAGTAACAATGACCGATATGCGACTCGCCGACATGGTGATTTTGACTATAAGCTCTGTATTACTACACGTAAATTCAAAACATTTAAGAATCCCGGCAACGACATTCATCCACAAGCGTGCCTTCATTAATTTTCTCGTTGTTTTCCTCCCAACTGGTCATTAGAGCATAGATTAGAATTTATATGTGGCTATTTAGAAAATGAACCAGCTGTAAGAATGCGGTCGGTCATTCACGATTGTCACAGTGAAGGATAATTTTATCATGCCTTCCTCTCAGCATATTGGTCTCCAGCTACACAAGACTGAGTAAAACATAGCATCATAATGATGAAACATTTTGAACAATCTGAATTTTCCAGTCTTGTGAAATATGTTGAAGACATGTTGCACAAGAATCAGTACCTGTCAAACACATACAGCCCCTCAGAACTCATCCGCATTTGCTTAATCAAATTACCTGTACATTAACGACGTATTATTTTGGCAGGTCGTTGCAAAGACGACATTGAAGCTTATCAGGGACTGTTACAATAATTGGAAATTGACACTGACAATCGCGGAACGCGAAAACAGGAGCACAACAATTACAGGTCACATCTGTCACAATTACCCGATGAAAGAAATAATACTTGACACAACAAGGCTATTCTTACAAAGTAAATCGTGACCAAAACACCCGTATTACAACTGTTCGTAGAGTAGTAACAATTACAGGGAAAGATCACCTCTCTGCGGTAATGACTACCATAGAGACAATTAGAGAAACGGAGAATATGGGAACCAAAATAATTACTATCAAGGGAGACAGAATAACATCAGTCGCAACGCTCCACCGTGCAGTTACGATTCCGGTAAAAATTCTCCACCACATCATCGACAAAAAAGAAACTATGTAAACTACCGACAAAACGACAGACTTGAATTTCATCAGAACCTGGCGAGATCCAAACAGGGCAGGGCCCTCTTGACAAGGTGAATTTGTAGAAGATAGATCTCCAAACCCTAATATCGACGCGCGCCAACAAAGTGACAGACAATGACTCGCACCACAGGCAGCCATGATCGCCGGCTCGGCTTGAGGAAAATAACATAAGCTAAACCTTCTGAAAAATTCCAGTGTTCTTTAGCAACGAATACCGCATGATAATTGCGTTCAAATTGAAACTCTGAGCACTATGAAGAGTAAAGGATTGCACCACATTTCAGATGTAAAACCGTTTATTGAGAGATAATCTGCTTTTTAACTTAGTCTTTCCTATAAAATTTTTCACTTCACGTTACTAGTACCCTTTGTCACACTTAGAAATTGTTAACATGCAACTATGTTTTAAAATTAACTATCCAGTCTAGAACCTAGGGAACATATTTAGACATTAATTGCGAATGCATTGTTATAGTGAACAGATGTCACAGTGTTGTTATTTGTACATTCTTGCTTGTTAGTTACACGATTACGTAACAAATATACGGCTTACATACTTAGAACATATACTGCTAATAAGATTTTAGTGCAACATTTTGGTTTACTTGAAAAGACATTCTTTATTTGAAGTACCTCCTGTGGGATTAAAGATGACTTAGCACTTGGTTTGTTAGACAGCTACACGATTATATCACGACGCTACTAATATGTGACATAATTTACATTGTTGCTTTTGTGGTGTTTCTGTTTTATATCTCCACAGTTTTTCTGTATTATTCTGGAAAGTGAAACATGTTTTAGTAGTAACTTTGTGGTATAGCTACAATGAGACAGCCTTTTCCGTAGCACAACAATGCTTTACAGCACAGTACTTACTTCATCACGGCAATAAACGTAATAACTACGATATCTGTACGCAAAGCATTCCACTTTTGTTTATTATGAGGTAAGTACATTGACTTCTGCAGACCTTAGATTTCGGAGGACGATAAATATGACACTTTCACAGAATTATCTTAGAGCAAGACGCACATTTAGCGCTAAAGGACACGTATTTGAGTGATTAATTTTGCACTTAAAACATTTATTTTTAAAGATTTTTGAATTACAAAGAAAGTTTTCTGTGATACATTTCATTCCATTTCTGTAATCTATAACACCTGAGGATATAATTACATTAATACTCAGGGGGTACACGCCTACTTTGTGTACCATATGTTTGGCAAGCGCAGGGAGCCCTAGCTAATTGATATTTTGTTATACAACTTTACACATCGGTACCATATTCCTCTAACACAGAATTACACAGCTATCTGATTATTTAACAGAGAAAGAAATATTTATTTTACTACGTCAATGGCAGATGTTTACGTAATTACACAGTTGGATAACTTCACACTTATGAAATTGTATTTTGTCTGTACTTTGTGAACTGTTCATATTTTTTCAGAACCATTGTGATACTATGAGAGCTTTGAATGATGTATTTGGTATGGGATCATGATTTTTAAAGTACGTTTGAGGTAGATGACACTACTGAAATCAGCAGAGAATTTTTTTAGAGTCTGAAATTATTGGAGGAAGCTACGACGATTTTGAGGATTTTGAGATTTGACTGAGGTTTTATGATGTTATTACTGCGATGACGATGTGTATTATGCTGGTGAGGTATGTTTATGGTCAATAAGCTGATGCTACCGTATATCAGGAATTTGATTGTGCTACGTATGTAGTATGATGAAAAATTGAAGAAGTGTCGACGAATATGTATATGTGTAATAAGGTAAGGAATAATGAGTAGTGGTTAGGGACGCTGATTTGTGAAAAAGGATGTTGGAAACCAAGACTCGTACTTTAAGAGTTATGAAATGTGTTTATATGCGTGAATGTATCACAATGAAGGCGAAAATTTTTTGAAGACTGTTATACTTATAGGATTTTTTTTCTACACATTTGTAACGCAAATTCTCGAACTGTTAAATTTTTTACATGAGACTGTCACTGTAGTGCATACTGCTGCCGTAAATATTTCGGTAAGAAAGCCAAGTGACCTTGACGTAATGCGTTGTGATGGGGCAGCTGTGCCTTCTGCCTGGAGAAAAAGCCATTAGGCGGAGAAAAAAGAGGCCATTAACCTTGCTATTGGCATTCCTTTGTAGAAAGCATCGCAAATATGACAAGCTATTACTTGGAAACATATGATTATACTGTGGAGCACGTGCTACTTGCTAATATGCTTATGAGTTGATGGGAAATATTCGTACATCTGCACACCTGATTACGACAAGTGTCTTTCTACAAGACTTGAGAGAATTTCTACTGGCTTATGAAATGCCACATGGCTATTGAATGCTGTTTTTAAGCTTCGCTTTACATAGTTGCTTATTTCATTTTATATCTGGTTTCCAGCTGTGTTGCAGCATTGGTTATATAAAATAAAATTAAATGAATTTGCTAATGTGAACACTTTCTGTCAACAGATCTATTAAATAATAATTTTGTGATGCACATTCTTCGAAAAAGGAGCACTTGGAAAGGAAAGAACAACAAGAAGGGATTAATAACAGTAACTGCATATATAATTTTCTTTTCAAGTACTTGGTAATTTTTTGTAGAATAAGTTTTTGTGGTGCACCACATTAATTACATAGACATTAAGATGCGAATATACATTTCCCTTATCTGCATTGTTGCCTTTAGTGTACTATATTTTCTGCTTCTGGGTTTGTCATGTTTATGTTTATGTTATTGCATTTGCTGCTGCTGTTTGCCAGGCATACTGCTACTGAATTTCACTTTGTATTACTCTGTTAAGCCAGTTTTATTACTGATTTATTTTTCTCATTTGCTGCACATTTCCTTATATTAGTTGTAATGTTGCATTTCCTTTGATAATAAAAAGATATACTACTGCTTGCTTTGCCTATTTCCGTTTTTTGTCATTGCTGTTTGTGTTAATTGTTTTGTAATGCTTCATTGCCTTGTCCCTTAGTTTGGCATCTGAGCTCAGTAGATTTAAGTTAGCTTAAGATGGGGTAGGCTATCTAAGAGATCGAGTTGTGATGAATTGGAAGAAATTCATTGAGAAGCTATAAGAAAATGGTTTGGCCAAAAATGTATTTTGAAAGAGGATATAGACAAAAAAGTAGGGTTTAGGGACAACAGGATTTTCTTGGAAATAAATGATGAGGTAAGATAATGGAAAATAAATAATGAGGTAAGAAACATGTGAATATGTGAACATATAAATACAGAGAGCATGTTCGGATAGGATTTTTTTGGTGTAAACAAATTTTGAAATAAGACGTAAGATCTATGGAATGAAGTTTTGGGTTGGACTGCAGTACCAAACGTTACACTGAAAACAAACCCTGTCGTTTCCTTCTGTGTTATTGGTTGGTGTACTCTTGTGTATTTGTGTTTTTTCTGTATTTATGTATTTAGCTAATAAGATTGATGTTGCAGAACTTTTCTAGTACAAAGCTACATTCATTATGATGAGGAATACTGTTATCCTCAAATATAATTTGCATTAATAATATGTTATTTTCTTTGTAAAGATGTTTATAGACATTATTAATTCTGTTTTGTTTTTATGCTCACGTGTGAAGTTGATGTTTCGAAAGTTATTCTGACCTTTTATGTGTTTACTTACGTCATAATTCCTGTAACACTGATGTATATTTCGATTCTTTTGTAAGGCCTGTATTATTACAAATGTTATCTGAATTTTTATGTTTTTAATCATGTTTTCTGTACCTTTGTGATTGTATTTCATGTTATAAAGTTGTAATTGACACCAGTTCATCAAATTAAGTTACATTTCACTGCACACGTTTCTGTTGGTCATAGTATATGCACAATATATGAAAAAATAGGGACTGTTAGTGCTCACACGTGTGTTGATAATTCACCGAGGGACTGCTTAACAGCATTGCTGGTTCTAAGGACAATTCCAGAAAGTTTGCGAGTGCACAAGTGGTCGTTTATGGACTTGCTATATTGTCCACAAGACTCTTCGATGGTGATTGTGCAACTGCACAGTCGCAACAGATGGCTGCTGGGCATCTCTACAAGGTCTACAGTGGGTCTGCATCTTTGGTGGCCCACCAGTACCATAATATCTACCAGGACTACAGTGGGTCTGCTCTATGATGACCTACATAGCAATATGCTTCAAAACTTCAACTGACTCTGCTGTGGGATTGCTCTGTTGTGGCCCATTACCTGTCTGCATGTCAAGAGTCAGCACTGTCTTTCCATTGGAAGGACAACACTACTTCTTCATGACTGCATGGGAGTCCACTACTTCCGTTTGCATTTTCTTTTACTGCTCAGACATTGAGAAAACACTGCAATTTTACTGCGATGAACGATCAGGACTGTCTTTGTGGACTGTGAGAAAATATTATCTTTTGACCAACATTGTAGCAATAAGTGTGTGTATTTGATTTCTTTGTTGCTGTAATTGTGAAAAAATTTTAACAAGTATGTATTGGCCAGTGCCCAAAACTATATGTAAATTTTTTTGTGGGGAACATGGGGGCTATGTAAGTAGGCTGTATAGGATTTTTTATTGGTAACGCCACGTAGCGCTCTGTATGAAAATCACTGGCTGTGCTGTGCGCAGTTTGTGCCTGGTTTGCATTGTTGTTTGCTATTGTAGTGTTGGGCAGTTGGCTGTTAACAGCGCCTAGCGTTGCGCAGTTGGAGGTGAGCCGCCAGCTGTGGTGGATGTGGGGAGTGAGATGGCGGAGTTTTGAGAACGGATGATCTGGACAAAGACAGTAAATTTCTAAGACTGGATGTCATGAACTGCTATATATTATGACCTTTGAACTCTATTAAGGTAAATACATTGTTTGTTCTCTATGAAAATCTTTCATTTGCTAACTATGCCTATCAGTACTTAGTGCCTTCAGTAGTTTGAATCTTTTATTTAGCTGGCAGTAGTGGCGCTCGCTGTATTGCAGTAGTTCGAGTAACGGAGATTTTTGTGAGGTAAGTGATTTGTGAAAGGTATAGTTCAATGTTAGTCAGGGCCATTCTATTGTAGGGATTATTGAAAGTCAGTTTACGTTGCGCTAAAAAATATTGTGTGTCAGTTTAAGCACAGTCATGTATAATTTTTCTAAGGGGACGTTTCAGTTTTCGCTAAGACAGTTTCTCTGACAGCTCATATGAAGTGACCTATATCATTGACGTCGGTTTGCAGTAGGGTTTTGGAGCATATACTGTAGTCAAACATTATGAATCACCTCGAAGGGAACGATCTATTGACATGTAATCAGCATGGCTTCAGAAAACATCGCTCTTGTGCAACGCAGCTAGCTCTATATTCGCACGAAGTAATGGCCGCTATCGACAGGGGATCTCAAGTTGATTCCGTATTTCTAGATTTCCGGAAAGCTTTGGACACCGTACCTCACAAGCGACTTCTAATCAAGCTGCCGAGCTATGGGGTATCGTCTCAGTTGTACGACTGGATTCGTGATTTCCTGTCAGGAAGGTCGCAGTTCGTAGTAATAGACGGCAAATCATCGAGTAAAACTGAAGTGATATCAGGTGTTCCCCAGGGAAGCGTCCTGGGACCTCTACTGTTCCTGATCTATATAAATGACCTGGGTGACAATCTGAGCAGTTCTCTTAGACTGTTCGCAGATGATGCTGTAATTTACCGTCTAGTAAGGTCATCCGAAGACCAGTATCAGCTGCAAAGCGATTTAGAAAAGATTGCTGTATGGTGTGTCAGGTGGCAATTGACGCTAAATAACGAAAAGTGTGAGATGATCCACATGAGTTCCAAAAGAAATCCGTTGGAATTCGATTACTCGATAAATAGTACAATTCTCAAGGCTGTCAATTCAACTAAGTACCTGGGTGTTAAAATTACGAACAACTTCAGTTGGAAGGACCACATAGATAATATTGTCGGGAAGGCGAGCCAAAGGTTGCGTTTCATTGGCAGGACACTTAGAAGATGCAACAAGTCCACTAAAGAGACAGCTTACACTACACTCGTTCGTCCTCTGTTAGAATATTACCAAGTGGGATTGACGGAGGACATCGAGAGAGTGCAAAGAAGGGCAGCTCGTTTTGTATTATCGCGTTATAGGGGAGAGAGTGTGGCAGATGTGATACACGAGTTGGGATGGAAGTCATTACAGCATAGACGTTTTTCGCCGCGGCGAGACCTTTTTACGAAATTTCAGTCACCAACTTTCTCTTCCGAATGCGAAAATATTTTGTTGAGCCCAACCTACATAGGTAGGAATGATCGTCAAAATAAAATAAGAGAAATCAGAGCTCGAACAGAAAGGTTTAGGTGTTCGTTTTTCCCGCTCGCTGTTCGAGAGTGGAATAGTAGAGAGATAGTATGATTGTGGTTCGATGAACCCTCTGCCAAGCACTTAAATGTGAATTGCAGAGTAGTCATGTAGATGTAGATGTAGAACCAGTTATCAGTTACCACATTGCGATTGCTCCCTGTCACTGAGTCCGTAAGTCTAATAACATACTGAGTTGGTATGGGTAAATTATCCTTGTTTTTTGTTTGCTCTTTTCCAATATACGGGTTGCCTGAAATGAAATAGAATGTTCTGGCATCACACAATGAACCCTTTTTCAGACCTTACTTGTCAGGTTTTAATGGCATAAACATTCTAAAGGGACAACGACCGCGGAAACTCGGTAATGTTTCATTTACCGTCAAATACTCTGACGGGCTATAATACTGCAAACAATGTCTTAAAAAAGTATCCTATATCTGCCGAAACGCAGCACATTTATCCTTAGCCTTTCTCGACTCCTTAGTATCTTTATCATCAAATCTCAAGTTTTGTATGAGGAATGTAGATCGTTTCTGCGAAATAAGACAGCGAAAGATAGGTGGTCAATACATCTCGGAAAACATCATCTTGGCATAGGCTAGAATCTATCAAGACACCGCTCATAAACAAGAGACCAATAAAAGCTAGGATCTCAGTTACGTTTGTCGGATGTAGAAATGAATTGCTGGGGTCACTATACTTGAGTTTTGTGAGTTCTGTTTCGTTATTAGTATGACTAATTATTTTCCCAATCATTTCATCGATGACAAAAAGTGAAAATAATGGTTTTTTCATCTGTAATCCCTCATGCCTTCCCTTAAGGTGGAGGCAGGTGAGCAATCACATTTGAAGAAGGGGTGTGTGAATATTTTGAAAGTAAAGGCTTTGCGAGCTAACATCTCAAAGATGTTCGGGGTCACATGCGGTTACTCTTTGTCGAAATGTCTTGGCTCAAACTCGTCTAGGGGTTGAAACACAGGTGGCGCATTATACGCTCTAAATTAGACACTTGTGACCCTTTCGTTAAATTGTCTGGCTGATGGCAAGTTTGCGAAATTGTATGAAACACACAACGTTAATATAACATACAATAACAGTAACATCGGGAGATAAATTAACGACCCATAAATGATGTAGGCCGCATAGTTGCGATTTGGGTTAGAATAACGTTTATTCAGAAAGCAAACTAATAGCGAAAGTGGTTTATTTAGAGTTACTGTTACACTCAAGCGCATATCCATTTGACACACAGTTCGATCATTCACAACCTCATCACGAAATACAAGTCCAATGCTCCACCTGTCATCCATGTGAACAGTTAGAGTTCACACCAGGCGCGCGGCTGCTCACAGCTCAGAGACAAAGGCCCGCGATACCACACAACGCGATATTTTCTAAGTCGTTTCACTTCCTAGCTACCTAAAGACGGACCATCCACTATCGCGTCTCCACCAGCACTGTCCTTCCAAAGGACAAAAGTAACTATTATACACTAAACTTTACAACAAATATTCTATTACCTAATGATGTCGCGCTGTAATCGTTCGATGTGTTTTTTGTGGAGGAAATGATGATCTGATGCTTAATTGAAAATACTGATAATTTAAAGTTACTATATCTTTTAAAAAAAATAAAGTTACTGAGTTGATACTTACAACATCTGTGATTTTAATTATGTGTTTCTATACGAAATTTCGATCATTAAGATCGACCAGAACTTTGAGATTTTAGCTTTGTTACAAAACTTGTTAGTTTTACTTTAACAGTAAACCATAAACTAATATAGATAAGATGAATATTCAAGTTTTATTGGGGTCGCCATGAAAATTTATGAAGGATGGTAGATTAAAAATGCTGTAGCTTCATTCCGTGAATTAGTACACAATTAAATAGTTTTGATAAATGTTTCCCTTTATGGCCGTTCTTAGGTTCACCATACCTAGCACTGCTACGTCTCCCTGGCCACAAACAGCTTCTACGGGGTTTCCATATGATGTAGGTTCTCCTCTGTCTCACTCACACCCTGCAGCACTTAGGCTTCATTCAGCACAATAGACGCCTGTGGATTTCCACATCTCATGGCCAATCTGCGCTCTTTGTGGCACACGGTCCTGGACGACAGAGTTCGTTTCACAATTCCTGAAGGCTGACTCTTTAGGCCAAATACTTAAATAAGAGCGAAATTCTCGTAAACTCACAGCTTGTCGGTATAGATTGTTTGGTCGTCCCTACCTAACTCAAAATTTCTATCGTGTATTCCGCCTTCTTCTCTCTTTTACTTCTTACCCACATGATCACAGTCCAAAACATCTTCTTCTATATCACTGTTTAGAAAACTTCCATCATCAGCTTCTGAGACACACCCTTGAAAATGTTCTATAGTCCCCTTCCATTATCATTTTATTTGTTTTCCAGTGCACTTTGCAGCCTACAGAACTATTCGGGTTGTCAAATTTCGTACAAGAGAAGGCTGAGCTATGATTCAATCTAGCCGTAGCTTATTTCTTTCTACGATTTGCAAGCATCATATGGCTGTTATGTTGGTTCTTTTCAGACTTGCAAATGCATCTGTAACGCCACTATAAGTATGCCACGTTTTTATATGTAACTAAACTCACTACTGTGATTCCATAAAATGTTTATCCCTCGTGTTCCTACACCAAAACTCTCTTGCATGCGTGAGTGAATGAATATGGGTGTGTTTCATTTTGTTGTACGGTGGTTTAGTCTGCTGCAGAGAATCAGGGGGAGTCCTGCAGAATGGGCAGGCCATGTAGTTTTCAGGTAGGCAAAGAGGTTTGTTCACTTTGTGTCAAAGTTACCAGTGATAGGTTTGTGGCGGAAGCCGTATCTCTGGGTTTTCCTAGCCATGTGGTTGTTTGGGAGAAATTTTAGTGTGAAATGGGCAGTCCGCTTCGAGCTCTCTGAGGATCTGCAGCCGAGATCTCTTCGAAGAAGGATGAGTTGATTTAACCGTGTGGCGCTTTGTCTCATAACGAGAGGGGAGCTCTTTGTAATTCAGTCTCAATGTACTTACGCCTTGCGCGTTTGGCCTCGTGTTTTGTCTTATGAAGATGTTTTGCTGAGTCACAGCAACGAATGCAGGGCTTTTGCAGTCTTTCAGTTTGATTCCTAATTCAGACTTTGGTCCATAAGAATTACGTAGCACAAAGGTGTTGCATATGCTGAAGCGATCTCATGTAGGAAGTGCACCATCTGTTCAGTGTGAATGTTTGTGTGTGTATACATTCTAATCCTTTCCGAATTTTGATAATTTTTGTCTCTTTGTGAATTTTCTTTGTTTTATTAATATTTGTCCGTTGGAAGCCACCCACGCGGGTTAATATTAGAGTTTGTCTGTTCAAATGTGTCCTCTGTAAAATGTTAACTGTTCGCGGCTGCGTGGTTTAATGTTGTTAAAATTTGGCCACGGTACGTAGAAGTGGTGTCTCCGCAAACCACTTGGCCACACGAGTTAACTGTGAGCCTAACTTTCCTGTGGCCCCCTGTCTCTGTCCTAGAGTTTACTTATTGTTCTGATTTTGGAATATTAAGTATATCTTGTCTGGATTATTCAAGTGTATTTGTGGTTTGTGATTTCATGTTAAGCGCGGAAGCGTGTATGTGTGGCCCTCGTTGAGGAGGTTTCTCTAAACCGACGTACAAAATTTAAATGCAACCGTGATGTTCAGATTTACTCTTTTATTTAATCATTTCTCAGAACGACGGAACAAACCTCCTAGCGTATTTGCATGTTGGTGTTGGAACCGTCCTTGTTCTTTGAGCGAATGTGGGTCTGAATGCGGGTATTAAACCTTTCCCGTCCCCCTCTAATTACGACCGCGATTCTAAATTAAGAGATTCTGTTGTGAATCGTATATCGTTTCACAAGCAATTGTACGTAGTTACCAGGCAACAACAGTTATATAGATGTCTTACATCAGCGTCTTAACAAATAAATAATTTTGTTTCAAGTGATGTCTCCTTTACCTACGCCATTTACGTTGTAGTTTCCTTGTTAGCCCATCCATAGCGCTTCCACAGGTCCAATAATCAGTGTTCCTTTTTTTATTAAAAACAAATTCTTCAGAATAGATCTTGTTTTCAGGAATGTTGCTGCAAGCTCCTCTTATTCACAATGTTTACACAATTTTGACTTTATTTTGATATTTCATTAATGTGAACAGTTCCTAGATCACATTAATAATTACATCCCATTTCTTATGAGCGACATTACAACGAATGTTCTTTTATGAGTTTTTTCGTTTAACTAAATTAATTGATTTTCCAACTCAATCGAACCGATTGTTTGTCGTGTGGTTTGAGTTAGTTGGTGGCGACCCAAATTTTTACTTTGATTTTAATGTCAGATAGCATTTACATTTGCGTGTGCCTCTTTTAGCCGTCAGGTTATAGCTCAGGACTCCACTTACTTCATAAACGCCACTTAAGTGCACGTCACTTACAATCTTCCAGGTCAGTGTTATCATCCTCTTGGTCTGAAGGCTGCTCCTGGCGGCGTAACACAGCTGGAGCTGCCTCCGATGCGTATTACTGTTGTTTCCAAGGCATGTTCGTATAACAACTGTGAAAAGATGCACAGTAAAATTAGTAATATTAGTGGTACGATCGAGTCAGATACGACCCGGAATACACGTAAGAGGCCAAGGTCACTTACGCTATAACTGCAGTCAGTCCAATAGGCAGAACACGACTGGCTAGTTGGGTTCCTGGCCGGCTGGACGTCCTGCACTGTGCAGCTAGAGTAGTGTAGGGGAAAACTAAACCGCTGCGTCGGATTAAGGGTCAAGTGTTTTTCCGAATTCAGTCTCCACATAGATTTTGTATTCAATATATTCATCGCTCCCAATATTGTTAAAATGTGTTATTTTTCGTCTGAGGGCAGTAACTTTCTTCTGGTCTGATGAAAATATTAGTCTATAAACTGCCTGCGGAAGTTATTTGAACAGTTTTCTCCTTGGTCCATCTCCAGTTGATAATCCGATTTTCGCAAGTGTACCGATGAAGCACAGTATCAACAAAGCTGCATTTAACCAGATGTTAGTGTCACTTCAATCGATGGCAAAGAGATGCTCATGAGTGCTGGTGATATTATTGACTACCTTGTACCACGACGTTGTCAAGTCAGACGAAAGAACATCACTACTGATGTTTCTCCAGACTACGTTTCATGCTATATCAGCATATTTAGTTTCTATGTTATTTTTCCTTTCGTGTTTCCTTTTTTCTCCTAAAATCTCCTTTGCTGTAATGTTTTTGTATTTTAAAAGAATTTTGCTAAGGTAGCTTCGATCAAATATGACCACCATGACTTCTTACAATTACCTCCTTTGCACATATACGTCAGTTACATAATAGACGCGTAAAACTTCTCTTGAGATTTTCTCCGAATTGCCAGAGCCATGTTCCTTACTGATTGCACATTATGTTGGTTTAAAGGCCTACTGAAGATGTACAAAGTTTGAAGTAAATCTTTGAGCCCAGCGTCGTGGCCTGCCCTTGTCAAATAGTCTTTCAAAGTATATATATATATATATATATATATATATATATATATATATATATATATATATGTGTGTGTGTGTGTGAGTGTGTGTGCGTGTGCGTGTGTAGATTAAGAACAGTAGAGGACCTATCACTCTTCCTTGAGGAATCCAAGATACACTACTGGCCATTAAAATTGCTACACCAAGAAGAAATACAGATGATAAAGGGGTATTCATTGAACAAATATACTATACCAGAACTGACATGTGATTACACTTTCACGCAATTTGGGTGCATAGATTCTGAGAAATCACTACCCAGAACAACCACCGCTGGCCGTAATAACGGCAGTGATATGCCTGGGCATTGAGTCAAACAGAGCTCGGATGACGTGTACAGGTACAGCTGCACATTCAGCTTCAACACGATACCACAGTTCATCAAGAGTAGTGACTGGCGTATTGTGACGAGCCAGTTGCTCGGCCACCATTGACCAGACGTTTTCAATTGGTGAGAGATCTGGAGAAAGTGCTGGCTAGGGCAGCAGTCGAACATATTCTGTATCCAGAAGGGCCGTACAGGACCTTCAACATGCTGTCGTGCATTATCCTACTGTAATGAAGGGTTTCGCAGGGATCGAATGAAGGATAGAGCCACGGGTCGTAACACGCCTGAAATGTAACGTCCACTGTTCTAAGTGCCGTCAATGCGAACAAGAGGCGACCGACACGTGTAACCAGTGGCACCACATACCATCACTCTGGGTGTTACGCCAGTATGGGGACGACGAATACACGCTTTCAATGTGCGTTCACCGCAATGTCGCCAAACACGGATGGAACCATCATGATGCTGTAAACAGCACAGTGCTCTGAGCACTATGGGACTTAACTGCTAGGGTCATCAGTCCCCTAGAACTTAGAATTACTTAAAACTAATTAACGTAAGGACATCACACACATCCATGCCCGAGGCAGGATTCGAACCTGTGAACGTAGCGTGCAGATGGTTGTTGTCTTGCAAACGTCCCCATCTATTGACTTAGGTATCGAGACGTGGCTGCACGATCCATTACAGCCATGCGGATAAGATGGCTGTCACCTCGACTGCTAGTGATACGAGGCCGTTGGCATCCAGCATGGCGTTCCGTATTACCCTCCTGAACCCACCGATTCCACATTCTGCTAACAGTCATTGGATGTAGACCGACGCGAGCAGCAATGTCGAAATACGATAAACTTCAATCTGCGATAAGCTACAATCCGATCTTATCAAAGTCGGAAACGTGATGGTAGGCATTTCTCCTCCTTACACGAGGCATCACAACAACGTTTCACCAGGCAACACCGGTTAACTGCTGTTTGTGTATGAGAAATCGGTTGGAAACTTTCCTCATGTCACCAAGTTGTAGGTGTCACCAGCGGTGCCAACCTTGTGTGAATGCTCTGAAAAGCTAATCATTTGCATATCACAGCATCCTCTTCCCGTCGGTTAAATTTCGCCTCTGTAGCACACCAACTTCGTGGTGTAGCAGTTTTAATGGCCAGTAGTGTATATCAGTTTCACCATATTACTTACAGTCAAATGCTACGAACTGTGACGTTTCTGACAGAAAACCACGAGAATACTGGGGCTGCTGACCGATACTCCATGTGCAATCAATATGATCAGAAGCCGCCTCTGCGGAGTGGTGTAAAAAGCCTTGGGGAAATCTATGAGTAAGGCCAGGCCGAAGCGAGTCGCGCTTTGCCACGGAAGCGCCTCTTAGACGCGGCCAGTGACCTTAGCAAGGCCGCGGGACGAGGAACAGCGCAGGAAGCGCCTCCGTCCTGCAGACACAGGAAGCGGAACTGCCCGCTTACGGGCCGCAGTCTCGTCGCGTGGCGTGACGTCACGTCACGTCACCAGAGACAACCGCCGGTCGCCGGCGCTGCTCGCTTGTTCTCGTCTCACGCGGTCCTCCCACTCCAGCAGCGGAGCCCTCCAGAACTAAGTCCCCGAGTAGACATTTAATTTCAATTCGAGTAAGTGTCACGAAATGAATGGAGTGCAAATATGTCGAACATTTTTATTATTAGACGGTTGCACAGTTCTAATTGCAGGTTGCCCATCTAAAGCCTCTCACGGGTAACAAAAATTTTATTTTAAATATTTCGCGCTATCATTGATCGTCTTTAAAGTGCTGTCATAAGCTACTCATTAAAGGGTATAGTATTATTTTAACGGAAGGTTAACTATCTTTTAGTTCAAAAAATAGATTACTTTTTAATTGCATTTTTGGATACATAAAAGTGTTTAGAATCCACCCCTGAAACGGTTTTTCCGAGTACGGAACGAAAATGTTTGTTATTCACGGTCGAAGAAAAAAATGCACCTGCCTGAAATCGGCCTTTTTCACGCACCAGTTTTTTTTTTTCTTTCGGAGGACGAGTTATTGTACCGGTGCTTGGGAGGAAACACACAAAATTCTAATGAAAGTATGAACGCGTGAATTTGGAAGTTAGCCCCCACGCGTTTGCATTCTGGCGTGAATACTGTGGAGATTGCGACTTTCCTGGCAATGAGCAGCTTCAACGAAGGGTATTCAGCAATTCTGAGGACCACGACAACGATGGACGTCACCCTGGGTCTTTATTCGACACAGTTCGCCAAACATTCGGACGACCTCCGGATTTTAGTGGCGGAAAACAGCTTGTCACCGGCCGTAAGAGCGGATCCGTAGCAGCGCAGGATGGCCCACATCGAGCAGAACGCCATCTATGAGGAAGAGGAAGGACTAGTTTATGGACTCGGATTAACAGATTGAACGTAAGTTGCATAATATTGCATTTCTATGTAGTCAAAGCTGAAAACGCGTTTTTCTCGAAATCAATTATTTTTATCCCACGGTATTGTAACTTCAAATCTACTGAACCGATTGGCATGATTCTTTGTTTCCGACGAAGCTAACTAAATTGTCTAGGAGTTGTACCACTTTTATTCCGATCCATCAACTATAAATATTTTTACTTGGCCGACGAAGTCGAAAAATCGATGACAAAAAACTACTTTTTTCAAATGGCCGCCATTTTGTTTCCTATGTTCCAAATAACTTAAGCGAGGTACACCTCCTAAAGAATCTTATATAAATCGTTAACGTCAACTCAATTTCGATTCCAGACGAGCCGGATGACCTGTGACATACCGAGGTTGGAGGTCTACATCGAAGTTTTGTTTCGTTCCGACAGCACTTCCGCGTTCGCTCTTCGACATTTCTGGTCGAAAAAATTCCACTCTGTAGAGGAAATATCAATAAACATTTTGACCAAATTGGACATTGATATCTGTAACACATCCCGAGAAACAAATTCTCAAAAAACATGTTTTTTTTGGAACAAAGATAGTAAACCTCCCCTTAAAAGATAAGCATTAGAGTTAGAAAATGTATATTTGTTTTGAAGCAGCATAACTGTCGACAAGCGAATATACGGACTGTGTTAATCCACTATTTGAAAATGAGAGCACTTCCAGCACTTTACACGTAAATTTAAACCCGTACGAAGCTTTTTCTCGCTGACATCCCGCACAAGACGATGAAAGACAAAAAGTTTATTTCTTAATATATATACGACACATACTTCACGAGATATAACATTATGGGATTTAGGAACTGAAGGTGTCGAAGTTGAGTGACTATAGAAGGGTTGCAAGACTACTTAGATCAAATTTATACTTAGTGAAATGAATGGTAGTTTGCTGTAAATGCAGAAAACTTTAAGTCAATGCGGATGAGTAGGGTACAGCATTAGTAATATCTTGTTTGACACAGCCACGTTTAAACGTTCAGCCGTAACCTTGCAAAGCGACATGAAATGGAATGAGCATATGAGGGCTGTGGTGGGGAAGGTGAATGGTCAACTTCGGTTTATTGAGAGAATTATGGGGAAATGTGATCCTCCTGTAAACGAGACTGTATATAGGACGCTAGTGCGATCTGTTCTCGAGTACTGTTCGGTATCAGCACCAGGTCGGTTTAAATGAAGACATCGAAAGAATAAAAGGCAGGCTAAAAGGTTTGTTACCGGTAGGTTAGAACAACACGCAGGTATTACGTAGCTGCCACGGGAACTCAGATGGGGAATTCCTGGAAGGAAGCCGAAGTTCTTTTCGAGGAACACTATTGACAAAATTTAGAGAACAACATTTCAAGCTGACTGCAGGACGATTGTACTGCCACCATAATACATTTTGAGTAACGACTACGAAGATAACATACTGAGAATTTGGGCTCATACGGAGGCACATATACAGTCGTTTTTCCCAGTTTGGGAGTGGATCATGAAAGGAAATACACTCCTGGAAATTGAAATAAGAACACCGTGAATTCATTGTCCCAGGAAGGGAAAACTTTATTGACACATTCCTGGGGTCAGATACATCACATGATCACACTGACAGAACCACAGGCACATAGACAGAGCCAACAGAGCATGAACAATGTCGGCACTAGTACAGTGTATATCCACCTTTCGCAGCAATGCAGGCTGCTATTCTCCCATGGAGACGATCGTAGAGATGCTGGATGTAGTCCTGTGGAACGGCTTGCCATGCCATTTCCACCTGGCGCCTCAGTTGGACCAGCGTTCGTGCTGGACGTGCAGACCGCGTGAGACGACGCTTCATCCAGTCCCAAACATGCTCAATGGTGGACAGATCCGGAGATCTTGCTGGCCAGGGTAGTTGACTTACACCTTCTAGAGCACGTTGGGTGGCACGGGATACATGCGGACGTGCATTGTCGTGTTGGAACAGCAAGTTCCCTTGCCGGTCTAGGAATGGTAGAACGATGGGTTCGATGACGGTTTGGATGTACCGTGCACTATTCAGTGTCCCCTCGACGATCACCAGAGGTGTACGGTCAGTGTAGGAGATCGCTCCCCACACCATGATGCCGGGTGTTGGCCCTGTGTGCCTCGGTCATATGCAGTCCTGATTGTGGCGCTCACCTGCACGGCGCCAAACACGCATACGACCATCATTGGCACCAAGGCAGAAGCGACTCTCATCGCTGAAGACGACACGTCTCCATTCGTCCCTCCATTCACGCCTGTCGCGACACCACTGGAGGAGGACTGCACGATGTTGGGGCGTGAGCGGAAGACGGCCTAACGGTGTGCGGGACCGTAGCCCAGCTTCATGGAGACGGTTGCGAATGGTCCTCGCCGATACCCCAGGAGCAACAGTGTCCCTAATTTGCTGGGAAGTGGCGGTGCGGTCCCCTATGGCACTGCGTAGGATCCTACGGTCTTGGCGTGCATCCGTGCGTCGCTGCGGTCCGGTCCCAGGTCGACGTGCACGTGCACCTTCCGCCGACCATTGGCGACAACATCGATGTACTGTGGAGACCTCAAGCCCCACGTGTTGAGCAATTCGGCGGTACGTCCACCAGGCCTCCCGCATGCCCACTATACGCCCTCGCTCAAAGTCTGTCAACTGCACATACGGTTCACGTCCACGCTGTCGCGGCATGCTACCAGTGTTAAAGACTGCGATGGAGCTCCGTATGCCACGGAAATGTGGCTGACACTGACGGCGGCGGTGCACAAATGCTGCGCAGCTAGCGCCATTCGACGGCCAACACCGCGGTTCCTGGTGTGTCCGCTGTGCCGTGCGTGTGATCATCGCTTGTACAGCCCTCTCGCAGTGTCCGGAGCAAGTATGGTGGGTCTGACACACCGGTGTCAATGTGTTCTTTTTTCCATTTCCAGGAGTGTAATTAGTAGTGGCACAGGGTAAACGCGGCCGTACACATTACGGTGGCTTGCAGAGTGTGCATGTCGATGTAGAGGCGTGAATAATTTCTGCCTGAAATGGTGCGCAGTGGAACTTAAACGACAGGAATGACGTTTTAATTTATTACTTCTTTACTACTAACTCTTTTCACAAAACACTTTGCAGACATTTTTTACATATATCACCGAATTTACTTGCAATATTACGTCATTGTACGACACGCAGCTCATAAATACTGCGATGCAAGGGAACTTGATTTTGTTTAAAATGAAGGGCAATTTACCGACTCTGTATTCATCCAGCGTTTCATAATGATAACACTTCCCAACTTCCACTTTCAAAACATTTTCTAAACTTTTTCTCGCTAACATACTCATCGTCAAATATTTAACACATTAACTCGTCTGTAACGTAATCAGAAGTTTGAAGTTCATTTATACACGGAAGGTAGATACTTTAAACAATCGGGAGTTTACTGGTTTCATCTAAATACCACCAGGAAACCCTGCAAATCAAAAGTAAGTCAGCGCTAAAACATATACTCAAAACGTATACAGCGTGAAATTACTTTACATGCGGTAGTAAAATGGAAAGTAGAGGGATTATAAGAACTTTACAATTCGATACAGTAACCTTAGATTAATTAACCTTCGTAAAATTACGACTGCAGTTGGTATCATTTTGAGGTCGCCCGCTCCCTCCCACCCTTGTGGTCTCGTCAATATAGGCTGTAAAACATAACATAACGTGCTTATTTTGTATGCGACGTACCACAGGAGACGTTATAATTGTAATTAACTAGTGCATAACTATAAATTATGGTTTCCTTTGAATAAAATATAGAATAGTAACATTTACGATTGTTTAATAACAACGTAATATTTTCCTCCTCATTAGTGTGCTACGGTTAAAAGTGCTAACACGGTTTATCTCTAAGAACAGTAACAAACAGACGTGTTGAAACTACCAGAGTGCATACTTTGCTAACAGAAGGCTGAAAGCTATTTTTATGTTGAATAAAAGTGTAAAACAGTTGCAATCGGCAGAACCTCCAAGTCGACTGTAAAGGTACGTCCTCTGGCGAGTTCAAATTAAAACACAGAACTGTAGAGGGATCCAGGGTAGCTTGGACGCATCGTGGACGGCTCATAAAAGTATGTTTAAAAACGTCTAGATACAGCTTCGGACCTGTGCAGCATCTTTAAACAAGTTTATAATAATGACATGCACGTTTTCTCATTATGACATTGGGTGCATAACTTTTTAATCCACATGACTTTTGCTTTATCATTTCGCACCCCGACAAGAAAAGTGACGCATATCAAAGAAATTGAAATTTTTAGTGTTTGTCACAGAAAAATACGTGTGAGGTGTCCCAACATGCACGAGAAACATCGCATCTCCACCTCTGCTTGTCCACTTCAGGACAACTGTGTCAGTTTCGAAGGAGGCTTTTTCATGACCCCGCCAGGACAAGACGAGTGTCGTTCCCGTCTTGTTACTGCTGGGTGTGCACGGGTTACTCATGAAGAGCAACACATTCTGAGTTTGGAAAATTTTCATGTATAAACTAAGTTGAATGTAATTGTTAATGTCATTATATATTACAGTATCTGTGTTTATACAGTGTCTGTATCTTACATTACAATTTTCTTCACACATGCCTGAGTGTCTAAAAGAACAGACACTGTTTTAACGATTACAGCTGCTGTAAATAGTATGAAATTTCGTGCGTTGCACCGTACAAGTAAAAAGGACATTTCTGCTACAGAGGAAGTTCCTATTTTATTCCTTTTCTCGGCGAAAAGTATTCCTACATTATGTCCACCCATTTATGATTCTATGTTTTCGCAAATAATGTTCCTTAAATTGTACCTAATTGACGTTCCTTACTAAGTTGCATTAATTTTCATAAATTACAACTTCTCATTTTGTATTTTCCTAGTACAAAAATTGTTGTGGTGTTATGATGTGGTCGTGTTTCTCATGCAGGTGCTTGCACCTCTTGTAGTTCTGCTTGGCACTATCACAGCACAGGCCTACATCGATGTTTTACGCATCTTCTTGCTTCCCACTGTTGAAGAACAATTCGGGGATGGCGATTGGATCTTTCAACACGATCGAGCACCTGTTCATAATGCACTGTCTGTGGCGGAGTGGTTACACGGCAATAACATCCCTATATTACACAGAGTCCTGACCTGAATCCTATAGAGCACTTTTGGGGTGTTTTGGAAACCCGACTTCGTGCCAGGCCTCACTGACCGACATCACTACATCTACTCAGTGCAGCACTCCGTGAAGAATGGCCTGCCATTCCCCAAGAAACCTTCCTGCACCTGATTGAACGTATTCCTGCGAGAATTAAAGTTATCATCAAGGCTACTGGTGGACCAACACCATATTGAGTTCCAGCGTTACCGATGGATAGCGCTACGAACTTGTAAGTCATTTTCAGCCATATTTCCGGATACTTTTGATCACATAGTGTACGTCTGCCAAGAGCATCCTAGGCATGCGCTATAGGGTTGAGGTCCGGGGAGTGCGCAGGCCATTCCATACGTTCAGTAACTTCACTTTCCAGAGTGATCGAAACCTCAGCTGTCCTGCGTAGACATAAACAAAAAGTCGGGACCAACCGCATTCCTAAACAGACGGACATGACGTAGAATAATCTCCCTACAATATCGCTGTGCCGTAGCGATACGTCTTGCATATACACGCAACGGTGTTCGGCCATTGTGCATTATGACTGCCCACGCCATAAGAGCTAGATCATACCGATGACGGTCATGAACATTCTGTGGTGTGCATCGTGTTATCCTCTCTCTCTCTCTCTCTCTCTCTCTCTCTCTCTCTCTCTCTCTCTCTCTCCATACTATCTGGCGGCCAGAACCACTTACCATAGTGAAGTGGGATTCATCGGAGAACATCACTCTGGATCACTGTTACCTATCGTAACCAAAACGCTCCTTACAACGACCTCTTTCTCAACGGTGGCGTGGTTGAAGTGGAAGGTATTTACAGGGTTCCAAGCAAACCTGCCTGATTTAATCGCTGAGAAATCGTCCTGGTAGAGACACATGTACCGGCAGCAGTTGCAAGTTCTGCATCGACATGCCTAGGAGTGAGATGTCTTCTCGTTTCCGCCACTAGCTCTACGCATCGATCTTCTCGCGGTGTGGTGGTCCACTACGAAATGGTTCAATCACTATGGGACTTAACATCTGCGGTCATCAGTTCCGTAGAATTAGAATTACTTAAACCTATCCAACCTAAGGACAGCACACACATCCACGCCCGTGGCAGGATTCGAACCTGCGACCGTAGAAGCAGCGCGGTTCCGGACCGCTAGAACCTCTGAGCCACCGCGGCCGGCGGTCCATCTACGACCACCACCATGTTTTAGCATAGCATTTCCAGCTTCGTAGGCCTCTTTTAATAGTGAGATGTCACTTTTGCCAACACTTATTACCGAGTCCACAGTAGTGATTCTTTGGTCGGCTTCGAGCCGTCCAACTGCCCGTCCGCTATTGTAAACACTTAAAGATGTCTTCCAGACACGTTGCAGTACTACACGGAATGTCGCACTAACCCGTTCCACAACAAACACCGTACTACATGAAGTGTCGAATGCATACAGTGCATTCGTGCAAAGGCGTCGCTGCAGTTACGACGCCCCGCTCTCTACATTTTCTTTTCCCATCATTGGTTGTTTGTTCTTTAGCAGTAGTTGGTTGTTCCGTAGCAACAGAAAGTTGTTCCTTAGCAAGTGTCAATTGTTCCTTATCAATATGCATACTGTGTACTTTGTACTTTGTTCCATGCATCTACGACACTAAAATTGAAAATATACATCACTATGCATAAATATCTCATGGAAATGCCTTCTCCGCATTGTAAGTAGTTCCCGCAATAGACCATAAATTGTTTCATTATTTTATTGGTAACAATAAAATACAACAGTAACTTCGTACTGGCCATGGCCACTTGAAAGTTGAACGTTAATACTTCCTTGCAGAGTTGACCAATGATTCTGCTGGTAAGCATAAACATACTGAGTCATAGATATTATTATCGCGAGTAGCAGCCGGTGAACAGTTGCTGAGAGGAGTCGACAGTGGTCGGACGCAGCCTGCAGTGCAGAGAAGCCGCGTGTCTTGAGAGATCGCAGCCTGCTGTGATCGTGTTAGTAGCGCCGAAGGAGGTTTTGGTATTAATTGAGGATTTTTGGTAATTTACCTTTTTGTTCCACTCAGCTGTTGATTGCTTGCGCACTGGAGGGATTTTGTCAAATCTATGTATGCATACATTCGTGTCTTTGCTGTGACCAATGACATGTTTATTGAATGTAGACGTTTTGGAATAATCAAAGTTTGATTAAAGTTTGTCAGTGTTTAAATAATCCTTTTTTCGAATATAGTAAATTAAGGTCTTCATTGATTTTAGTTTTTCGGGATAGCAAATGGGAAGTTGTGGTACAGAAAATGGCCCAGAGGTCACCAGTGTGTATGTGTGTGTGTTTGTGTGTACAGTGAGTGAAGTGTTACGAATCAATGTGTGTATAGTGTGTGCAGTGACTGATAGTGAGGTATGAGCGAACAGTGTGGCATTACATCATTTAATAAATTATTTGTAAAAAGAGTATTGTTTATCAGGAGTAAATCTAGCAACTGTCTCTAACTAGAAGTCTGTAAATGTATGTGTATACGAATTAGCTTATTTTAAATTGGTCTAAGCTTGTAAATACTTTGACATGTCCTATATCCTTGTAAACAGAGATCTATGGATGAATAAAGCTACTACTACTATTACTACTTTCAGATATAGTCTACATATTAAATGTCAGTAGTTGTTGCAATTATTATGACCATGCATTGCATTCTGCACGGATCGCAATATTTCTTTTGAAATACTTTTTAGCATCACAAGCTGCGACGTCGTCGCAAAAAGCAGTGACCCGTATATGTAATACGTTTCCTTTAATTTACGTTTATGGTCACAAAATTTTTGTTAACAGATTACCGGTTTCGGTCGTTAATGACCATCCTCAGATCTGCAGCAATACTGGGAAAAACATAAATACACTCGCAGACTGTATACAGCTTATGAACAATACATAGAATCTAATGAAAAGTGGTACTGACCAAATTTACATTTGTGCGCTTTAAATATGAAGAGGCATACCTGTTTCATAAAAACAAAGTCCTAATGTACTGCAGCCATAGCGGCATCGTCAAATGTTAAATGCGGAACCAGCACCAGCATCTTCAAATACACATAAATAACATCACATACACGAGTCATGTTGTCAGTAGTACTAATGTTTAAAACAAGGTGCCGTACAGTAGCCACAAGATGTTTGTGTTGTAAGTTCACCAGATGTCGTTAATGTCTGCATACACTAGTTTTCAATAATTACTTGAAACAGCGAAAATAAAGGAGGATACAATAGTTGAAGTATGTAATAAGCTTATAACGTATAAAAGGCATAAACAGCAATAAAAAGCAATAAAAAGAAGAACACGACATAAGTAATATTGTTAAAAAGAGGAAGAGTTGAGAAACAATGGTTGATACATGCTCAAGTGCCACAATTCTAGATAATGACATAAATATTAAACACCGTTGATAGTGCACTGGGTAATATTAAAACAAACATAAAACAAATCGCTAAATGAGCCACAAATGAGAGAAAACACAGTGCTGCACATAATCTGCGCCCTCTGTTAGTGTTAATGCCAGAATTCTGCACAGGCGAGAAGTGGTTGGAGGAAAGTGACCGGCAGAGGGCCCTCGAACCCTGCGGCAGTCCGTTGCAAGAAAAGAATGATAAAATTCCACAACAGTGGGTGATCCACATTATCTGATTAATGCAGTCTATGAAATGAAAAGAGGGGGAACAAGAACATACTAGAGTCATGAGTAAAACATGATGTTCTCATTACTAGGTGAACTTATCAACACACTATATACAACAGAGGCGTGCAATTCTTATCACCTCACCTGGATCCCTCATCTCTGCTCCATCCAATCCAAAGCCCACCACCGCCTCCAACTCCTCAAACTCCTCTCCAGCCGTACATGGGGGTTGCACCCCTCTACCATCCTTCACACCTACAAATCCTTAATCCATCCCATCCTCTGTTATGCCAGTCCTGCCTGGATATCTTCCCCTCCCCCCCAAATTCTATAAGTGCCTCCAGATCCTTGAGCGTCATGCACTTCACCTCGCCTTCCGTATACGCCTCCCGTCCCCCTCACAGATCCTATATGATCTCATTCCTTTCCCCCATCTGCTCCTGCTCCTGCTCCGCATCCTCTACACCTCCCGCCGCCTTGATCCGCATCCCCGCCCCCTGCCACGTCTTCACTGTTGTGTCCCCCCTACCCTCAATCTCTACACCCTTCATCTCCTTTCCCAAGGTGGCTTCCATCAACCCCCTCCCAGGTGATGCTCTCTCTCCCTACAATTATCCCTCCTATCAACTCTGATCCTCACTCCCCCTCCTTTACTCTGTCCTTTTCCTGGGCTCCCTCTCCCCTCCTTCCATTCTCTTTTTTCCCCACCTCCACTCTCTCTGACCCCTTCTCTCCCCCGAGTCCTTTTGCATTTCGCTCCTCTGCCTCCTCTCATTCCCTCTCGCGTCTGCCCTGCCCCTCTGCCCTTTTATTAGTTCTCTCCCTCCTTGGTCCCCCCCCCTTTTTGTTTTTTTCCTTCCTCCCTCCTTGCTCTTCCCCCTCCTCCAGGTCCGCCCCCCCCCCCCCATCCGCCTTTGGCTCGGGAGTGTCATCTTTGTGCCGCTATTTTCGTGCAGTGTTTTACAGTGAGTGTTCCGTGTTGTGTTTTTTGGGAAGTGTTGCGAACGGTCGTCATACTGTCGCTGGGTGTGCTTTTAATCTCTTGTGAACAGAAACCAGACTGTCGCCATGTTTTTTAATTGTCTGTGTACTATGTTACTTGTCTGATTCCTGTGTCTTTTATTAACATTGCCAACCCCTTTTGCTTTCTGTTTTAACTTTCCGCATTATTCCGTCATTTTACACTTTATGTCACCGTTTTATCGCCTGTTTTTCTTGTTTCTTTTCTTCCAGTTTTTTTAAAAAAAGTCTGTAGGCTGTAGAGCAGCGTACTAAGCTGCTGCCAACCCGCCCTCTTTGGGGGGAATTGAAAATCAATAAAGGAAAAAAAGAAAGCAATTCTTAGATGTACAGTCGCCCCCCTTTTTTTAGTCTATTATTTTCCATGGCGTTTCCCCTTTTTTTACATCTATGTTTACCATGTTTTCTCCTTTGTATATTTTTAAATGTCATCTATTGTTTGTTCTATGTCTTTCAGCTGAAGAGCAGCGCATATGCTGCTGCCAGCCCACCCCGATGCGGAAATGAAATACAATAACGGAAAAAAGCAGTGCTTAGAGTAAAACATTGTCAAATAAAGCAGAGTAGGCATTGGGTACAAAGTCATTTTGCCAGCTAAGCGGTTTAGTTGGTTCTCTACTTTTTGCTTTATAAATTTCAAGCTCCTCTAACAAGTTAAGAGCGCAGCCTTTTTCCACTCTGTGAAGAATACGCATAAAACTCTCAGTGCTCCCTATAGAATGACCAGTATCAGATAAATGATGTCACAAAGCCGTTTTGTTTCGTGGATGTGAGTGTTCTTTAAAACTTAATTTAAAGTGCGGCCTGTTTGACTGATATAATATTCGTCACAGTTACTGCTGTCAATTCTGTATACTCCAGAGCCAACAAATTTATCATAGTTCCCTTTCAGTTTATGTTTTATTCGTAGTTTTAGGGTATTATTAATCTGAAAGCCACATCTTAAATCATACTTTTTAAAACATTTTTTTATTTTCAGGGAGATTTTGCCGTTAAATTGCATAGGAATGGTTTTCGTTCTATCTTTGCCGGTTCTCTTGTATGTGTGTGTGTGTGTGTGTGTGTGTGTGTGTGTGTGTGTGTGTGTGTGTGGGTGTGTGTGCCTGCTGTTTGTTAAACGTTTCTTTAGCCTACTGTAGAGGCGCGTGACGTCATTTACAGAAAAGCCGTTAGCTACCGAGATCTGCTTTAAAATGCTAAGTTATTTACGTATTTCTTTGGATGAAAACTAAAGGAAAGGTATTACTTTTTAGCATGTTTCTGACCACGCAATTGCAGCGGCAAGACGATGTAAGTTGTCCCTTGCCGAAAGGAGCCCGCCCAAGCGCCTGCATGTCTATCTGTGTGTGTGTGTGTTTGTGTGTGTCTACTGTTGACGAAGTCCTTAATTGCCGAAAGATTAATTTGTGACAGTCTCTTTGCTGTGCTTATCTGCAACTCAGCATTCTATTATTGTCATAGATGAAACGTCACGTATTTCCGAACATCTTTCAGCAGAACAAACAATAGTTAGAAATACACGAGAGTCTAAAAAATAATCATTACCGATCAGCTTCATGGCCTGCACAGTATTATTATTATTATTATTATTATTATTATTATTATTATTATTATCACAGGATGATTACTACTGTTATTGATATCAGTATTATTATTATTATTATTAGTGGCAGTGATGAGACACAAAATTTGGCCACCTGAAGTCTTCCAATAACTGCCATTTCAAAAGTAAGGAGTCAGCAGTCATGTGATTTACAGCAAGTGTAGTCCATGCGTTTTATCATTGTTTATTTTATATGCAGGTGCAGGGTGTGGATGAACCAAGTGCCGCTCCGGAGAGAGGTGGTGCAGGGGAAGTGTGTTTTGTGACAAGTGTCTGCCCTGAAGTGCGCAGCTAGCTTTCTTTTCTGAGTAGGAGCTATAGATATCACTTGCGATCATTGACAATTGTTTAACTTTCTATAAAGAAGTTTGTTAGGAATAAGCAGTACTGTTTGTCTTACTGACTCATTAGCATTAGGTTTAATAAAAAAGCTACGAAAAATAAATATCGTTTATCCTTTGTCATATTAAAACGAAAGTGTCAAAGAAAGTTCTGTTACAATCTGCAATTTGGTGAGGTGCTGCTGACGATAGCTGGGGTACTACTTAACATCTGATTGCATAATGGTCTCAGAACCACTAATGCACATGAACGAGGGTCATTCAACCACAAACCGGAATATTGTTGACACAGCTTTAATGGTCATATTTAGCAATACACTTGCAATACCTTATTTTTCTACGTATTTCCGTCAACATTTCCCCATTGCTGCTCCATGGCTGCTCCGGTAAGGCTACATGTTCGTTGTTTGACCACAATGCCATATTCAAATATTTAAAATGTTCCTCCCCCCCACCCCCCCCAACGCCTTTTTTAATGGACCAAACAACCTTCTGCTTTAAGGTGGGTGTTCACATTGTTTCTTGTGTCACGCACTGGATTTTTCACGATTTAGAGCTGGTGTATGCAGCAGTGTGGTGTCGTGCACAAGGAGGACATCGGGAATCGATTGACAACGGCGTTTGTTGTGATAAACAGTCTCGGCATCAACCAGCAGCTTGTAGTCGTTGGCTGCAATAACAGTACTTTTCCCGTGCAGGTAGTCACCGGGACCTCCTTACAGCCCCAAAACACAGTTTATAAAACTATCCGGCTGACAGTGAAATTTTGGGCTTGACTAGTATCCCCTCTCCAATTTCCCTCTACTACTCAAGCGTCCTCTCGTTCTCGGGGGTATAGTAACGGGCTCATGCTTCGTCGCAGCTCTCGATAGGGGACAGAAAAACGATACAGGAGCAGTCGATAGATTTCTTCCTGCACATTCTTTCGTATTTCGGTAAAAAGGGACGGAACGCTCTTTTCCGCCATTTTTCCATACTGAAGTGTGACCGATAAAATGGCCTCGTCACTTCCAACACTTCTGTGATGCAGTCTCAGTAACAGTAATGTAACCATAGCCTTCTACAAACTCTCGCACGGCTTAAATATTGTCTTCGTCAACGCTGGTCTCTGGACGCCGTTTATTGCTCTGATTTTCACTTTATAGCGACCATTTACAATTTATAGGCCCAGCTGAGCACTTGGGTTTTGCTCAGAGTAGCATCACGGAACAGTGCTTGCAGTCTCTTGAAAATGTGACTCGATTTCACAACTTCGTTTGGGAGAACACGCGTAACAAGAGCGTTGAGCAGCACACACTGGTAGTTCCAGTTCGCTCATTATGATACTAAAATGGCGGACCTGGACCGCTCCATCAACCTGTAAGTTTTTCCTTTGCCTGCCCTGCTGCTCACGTCACGGCGTTGAGTCAAATAAAGTGGTGTTTTGTACAGGTTGTTCCAAAAGTTATCTCAGGAGTGATATATCACGTATCCAAGCATACATACAGGAACAGAAGAAATAGAAACAGTGCTCTCAAAAGAAACATTTGACTAGTTTTCTGCGATTTGTCTCAACCCCAATTTTAAAAAGACTCAAAATATACCGTTCTGCACATCTAGGAACACTACACCGACGATACGCATGATGAGGAAATAATAAATAGGGTGCGCGTGTTGATGAGCATTTAAACTGGAAAAATCTAATTTTTTTAACTCTTAAAACAACTTAGTTCAGCCACATTTGTACTTATAATAGTTGCAAATCTTTCAGAGATACAGATCGGTAAGTTGAAATGTTTTTCTTATTTTTATTCAATAACGTCCTACGAAATACTGTTCTGGGGTAAAGCGTATTCAAGACAGAAAGGTGTTGTTAGAATAATATGTGGTGCTCACCCACAGCCATCTCGCAGGTACCTGTTTAAGGGGTTTGGTATTCTGACTAATTCACAGTTTGTTATAAATAATTCACTACAGTTCAAAAGGAACAGTGATGAATATAACTGCAATACGAGAAGGAAAAATTATATTCATTACACCAACGAGGCAAAGTATTTTATCTTTAGCGTGAAGAGAGTTACACAATACTCCCACTACAGCACCTAAACTAACTGCCACAGTTTCCATATCCCAGGAGGCATGAATAAAAACGGCATGTCCCTGTTTGTGGGCGAGATAAATACTGACAGGCCATCGGGATGTCATATTATGTCACCCAATATCAGACCATAGGAAGGCATGGACTACGACCACTTTTGCATGAAGCCACTCATTTGGATGGATACTTGGGACAAATCTTAGATTTAGAATCTACGACAAAGATTTAGAAAGCAGCACAAAGAGATATATTCTGAAATTAGCACAGAACAACGCCCTCTTAACCGAGAGCAGCCTCCATTGACAGACACATTCACAGAATGACATATAGAAATAGCAGTCACCTATAGTTATATAAGTTTAACAGAGAACACTTCGGAGAGACAATACTGAACCATGAGAACTAGGTTTCGTTATCAAAAGGAGGGCAGACACAATATGCTGCTTACCCCCAGTGTCCCGAAATATTCGCCATCGCCAAACGCCCAAAAAGGCGTCCAAATCTCAGCGTCATTTTAGAGTATGCCCAAAGTCACTAACCGTTCATCTTCACCGTCGCATGACGGAGCGTACCTATAGACAATATGAGGTCGCTGGCGAGACGGGAGCTGGTGGACCTTCCATGAAGACGTTCCAGAATGGGCCGGAGCGGCGATGCTCAGGGTTTTTGTTAGTTGGTCGACACCTCGCACTTCTGTGTCTACGGCTGGAAAAAGTATTTCCGATGCCTACCTGCTAGGTGGTCAAGTTTGGTAATAGAACTGGTCGCTTTCTGTTTGCAGTCTCGGCCGTTTATACGGCGGCCGTTTCTGTGTTCAAGCGCCCCTCAAGACCAAGAAGACGCCCGGTCTGAACTTGAATCATTTTAACAGCCACCGAAATCTGTATATATATTTCGTTTCCTCTGTTTGTAGGGAATTGTTATTACAAGGTTTATTTCATCTCTGTGAATAATTAGATGTTCTAATTCGCGGTTGAAACTTTAGATACATAGAAATGAAACAGATATGCTGATTATGGGTCGAGCAGTTGTTTGTCCCGAATCTGTCAGCTGATTTCTTATGCTTCAATCATTTCTCGACTCATTCTTTGCTGCCGGCTCGTCACTGCACGTAAAGTAAACTTTAGATACTTAGAAATGAAACAGATATGCTGATTATGGGTCGAGCAGTTGTTTGTCCCGAATCTGTCAGCTGATTTCTCATGCTTCAATCATTTCTCGACTCATTCTTTGCTGCCGGCTCGTCACTGCACGTGGCGATTTTGAGAGGGTTCGTAGTACGAAGTGTTACACGCTGCAACAAAAATTTTTATCACGTACATAGTCATATAAAATATCTGACAGACAGAAAATTAAATTCAGAACAAACTGAAAAAGTTAACCACTCCTTCAATTTTGTTCTTGTACTGTTACGTGCAAATGGTGGTGAGTAGGAATTAGGTACTCACTTCTGTACATTTTTGTATAAAAAAGACGCGTATAAATGTTCAGCATGTAGTCATATTTACATATTAATTTGCGATGTGAATGTAAAATGACTGTTTCCACGTCATTACGATTTATCGTCCATAATGATCCATGGGACATGAAACTAGCTAACGTCAGGGGTAACAACTCTAGTTTGAGAAGAAATGTTCACTGAAGTTTCCTGAGGACGCTAGGTATTCACTAGTGGTACTATAAAGGTCTATTGATCATGTCTGCTGCATATCACCTACTCCACCAAACCGATAGAGTGATTTCCAACAATTAAACCATAATAGCGAGAGACTCTAAGCGGAGAAAGATAGTTAATCAGGAACTTTAAATTTGCTGGGCTTATCCCCAGGATTATAGGCAACACACAGGAAATATGTTGCAGATTTCCTACGCCTGTTAGGGGAATAATCCGTACAAAAGGATGGCTAGCGCCCCCGGGAGATATCAGCGAACATTTTGTCTCTATGAAAATATGTTCCCTATGACGTGATTCGTCTCCCCTAGACGTTTGATGCAAAGATTTTGGGGTGGGTTGATTTGGGGGAGGGGATCAAACAGCGAGGTCCTCAGTCCCATAGGATTAGGGAAGGATGGGGAGGAAGTCGGCCGCACCGTTTCATTTGCCTGGAGCTATTTAGGGAAATCACGGAGAACCCAAATCGGAATAGCCGGACGCGTGATTGAACCGTCGTCCTCCCGAATGCGAGTCCGGTGTGCACTGCGCCGTCTCGCTCGGTGCAAAGATGTGTAAGACCCTTATAAAAGGTGATTCAAAAATTTTGAGCCAAATTGAAACAGTTGCCAAACGGGCAACAACCGATTTTATTGAGATACGGAATCAAAAGTCGGATACGCATATTTACTTTGTTATAGACATACACACCACACACCGCAAAACAAGAACGTAGCTCGTAGTAATTGTTGAAAGCGATGACAGCCAATTTCAATGCATGCATTGCGATGTCGTATGCAGTTCTGCCTCAGTCTGACAAAGATATCGGGTGTCTGTTGCACACTGAAATAGGCAGCGGGAAATAAATAGGGTACATCCCTCACAACGAAACAGACGCACTGTGGACAACTTAGCTCGTACCACGTTTGTAACGTGATGACACATGCATTAGACCGCCATATTAACCAGTGCCGCACGAACACTACTGTCTCTGATGTCAGTTGTCTATTCCATCAGACAGTTTGTGATGTGTCCACAGTGAGATGTGTTGCTGTGTCCAGTGCATGAAGCGGTTGTAAGAAAAGTGTAACGTTACTCGTTACGAAAGTACGCAGACATGCATTTAATGTACGGTATGACAGCATGTATTGCCCATAAAGCAGCAGAAATGTAAAGAGAACGCTTAACCAACAGGTGTCGTCCCAACTGGAAGAAGTTTGTCTCTATGGATACAAACTTACAAGAGACGCCGGCATTCGTGCCATAGAGAGCCGACCCAGATTCCCACGGAAGACATGTGCCAACACCAGATGTTGATGAGATGGTTTGGATCGTGTGGGCGACCACCCAGCAAGAAGCGACCGCCAACTTTCTCGTGAAACGCACACTTAGAAGGGTACAATGTGGAGGGTACTGGTGGAACAGATATTCTACCCATATCACAAGGAACGTGTGCAAGCATTGGGACCAGCTGGTTTTGGGTCCCACATTCACTTCTGTCGACGTATTATCCACCGCATTGCTGTAATGTCGGGCTTCGTTCAGTTTGCATTATTCACAGAGTGTAACGCCGGAAATGCATATCCTCCTATTTCCATCTCTTGTACTATGAATGTTTTTCCTTATTTTGTTACCTGAAGATATGACATTTCGGTGCCTTTATATATTGTAATTGTCTTACAATTTGTATATATCTATATTTATGCATTTAAGCCCATGTATAATTAGTTTGTTTTGTAAATATTATTTGTATTTTTTCGCTGGGTCTTGCCTAAGGAAAACTATGCTATCGAACGATTACATCGATGGGTCATGTGGAGAACCAAAGTGTTTAGGATCTTTGGTGGTGTTAGTGTGAAGCGCGGGCAGAGCAGAGAGTCTGCCTGCAGTAGTGCGGTTGAGCAGGTGTGTGGTGTGACGCTCCCGCGAGTTGCCACGCTTTCGGGGTTTGGCAGCATGTAATTGAGCTCGACTTGCTGTGATAGTTTCTGACACGGTGTCGCGGACGGGAATCATTACCTGGTGCACATCAAAAGCCCGTTTCGCCTGGTGACAGTGTCGAGAAGAAGGCGCGCCAACATCCAGCTTCTGCAACAGCGACGGCCGACAATGAGTGACTGTCGCCAACTGCCCGATCGACGACTGCAAACCTTCAATCAACCAACAAGGAAGACTGAAAGTTTTAGAACTGTATGGCAGACCTCAGCTTTTCAAACTGCTTGATTAGCAAAATACAGCAACTAAGCATGAACATTTGTTGCTCATTGTCCCAATTGCATTACCAAGCAGGGTCCCTTCCTTTTCCGGAATGAACCCGAGTGTCGTTGAAATTCAAACGCCAGCATTAAAGTAAAATTACTCCATTTCACTGCTTTAATTTCAAAGTTCAGTTAAAGTATTCATAGCTGGTTACAATATTTAGATTACACAAGCACAAATTATGAGTGCGAGTTTTGTTACCATATTTTAGCTTACCTGTGACTACAGCTCAGCTCGGTACGTACTAAATTTTACTATTATCAATTATTCAGAATCATTTAATTCAAGTTCAGAGTTAAATCTCTTATTTCTAAATTGTGTAGATTCAAGTAGCTTTTGAAATGCTTGTTGAGGTAGCCCAAGACTAACCGTATTTTACTGAATTGCGATGTGCTTCAGAAACAAAGCTCACTATTAATTTCAGTCACTAAATTAACTTTCAATTTTCCGGTTTTATTAATTCTTTTGCTAAATTAAGTCAGAGTGTAGCGAAATTTATTACTTCTGACAAACTTTCAGTTTTCACATTACACGTGTCAACCTTCAGTTTCCACGCTTTTAGTGCTAATTATATGTGCATTAATATTTCATTTTCAGTTATTATAGTAGTTGTCCATAGGACTGGCGACCGTAATTTTTCCCCAATCTCAAATATTTAATTAACGCCTATTATTTGTTAACGTAACGACCGCACATTTACTTTCTTTATTAATTTTACCCTTTTATCAAAATTAATTTCCACCAATTTCATTTGCATCTTTCCTTTCATTTAGATGTAACACTTTCCTCCCTCTTAACCGACAAATTAACTTCGGTGACGATTGCTTTTCCAAATTTCCATTAGGTGCACGCGGTTTAATTTTTCACTGTCAATAAGGTCGATAATTGAGGGGGAGGTTACAAGATGGGGCCTCATTCACCCGTGATGGTATGTTCAACAACTGCAACAGTAGTGGTTGGAGTGAGGACAATCCCCTAGTTACCCACATCGGTGGCCAAATATCCTTCAGATATCTGTCGACGTATAGGTGGATGGCCTAGTAAGACCTTATGTGCTGCATCCTCGTTTGACTAGTCCACGTTACCTGGTGTTCCTGAGAGACATGCTGCCACAGTTCTTGGAGAATGTACCCTTTGTAGCCCTCGAAATTATATGGTTTCAGTAAGACGGTGCACCAGACCATTTCGCTGTTAATGTCCATGAACATTTTGACAACACGCAGCTTCACCGTGGAACTGGAAGGGATGTCCTGACTCATGGCCGCGCCATTCCTCTGAGGTTAAGTCAAGATGTTGGTGTATGAAACCCCGTAGAAAAGAATTAAGACCTGCTTGCTAGGGTGCAAGCTCCCTGTCTCTTGATACAACTGACACCAGGGATCTTTGAGAGTGTGCGGCATGTCTTCGTGCGGCGTTGATGTGTCTCACGCTATTGTGATAATATGGTTTAACCACAATGTACCCTTTGCCATGCATTTCACATTAGCTTTCAGAGTACAGATGTGCATGAACATTTGTGTACTTTGCTGGAAACACCATCCCAAGAGCCTGAGTGTGTTTTTTAACTTAGACTTATTCTGCTTGTCTTTTGTTGTTCTACTTTCTCAAATTCAAAGCCCTTTACCTGTTGTGCCGCAGTGTGCTGACTTGTTGAGTGAAAGGGTGTCTTGAATTATGACGACAGTTATGGAGGTAAAAGGCTTTCTAAGAATGTCACGTACAATTTTTTGCTCTTCTGTCTATTTTCTATATATGTACAAACTGGAGTACCATGTCACGTTTTCTGTCTGTATGTTCAGGCTAATCACTGGAACTGTAGAGATTTTGATTCGTTTTTTACTAAATAGACTGAGTCTTAAGGAAGGTTTGTGTATATAATTAATATGTACCGCGTGAAAAGTAGCTACCTATTATGAATGAAGTACTCAACCACTGTGAAAACAATGCTATTTCTACCTAGTGATATAGTCGCCACAACTCCAGAGAGCAGTGAAGCTGGACAAAAAATTGTGCTGGGCCTTGTGGTCTACTGGTCAAGGAAGCATTGAAACTGAAAGGTCACGTATTTTTCATTCTGCCTTTTGAACCTGAATTCACATGTCAATGACATAAAGATTTATCAGAAATGAAACATGGTTTGGATTCTACATTAAACTGTACATCCCTTCTCCCCAGGTGTATAACCGGTTAGGGATACTTAAGTTTCGTAAGTGATGTCCTACTGACACTTGTTCCAGGAGTTTCAGTCACACAAAATTATCATCACCTGTGTCCACAAATGCATTCCTCCTTCCACGCTCACTATAAATTAAAGCCCCTCACAGCCTTTCTCTGCTCGTACATGAAGGCTAATCTCAGGATCTACTGTAAGGATTTGCATACTTGCTCTGGAATGGCAATGAAGTGCCTAAGTTCTCAGGAGGCCAGAATATTATCTCTACCATATTTACTCCTTCAGATATGTGTGTCAAGCTCTTTTCGACAATTTCGGGAACCTGCGATTGTCACGCTGGATGTATTATTATTTACGTTTAATGTCAAAAATCAACTCTAATGTAAGCTTTAGGGTTTCTTGTTACATTCTTATAATTCTGTCAGTAAAATCGTTGCAATTATTGAAGAAAATTCCCCACAATTTTGTACAGAATAATCGGAAAATTGCGAACGTTTCGAGGTTTGACTGGTATTTAGATTGACATCTCAAGGCAACAGTAGGAGCTGTGAACTACAGTGGTGGGTGCAATAGTGACTGCAAGCTAATAGGCGGCTCTTATAGCCAGTATAGTGTAGTACAAAAAGCAGGTCAGTGACTGAATTGCCAACGTCCCCCCCCCCCCCTCCATCCCTACGGCCCCGATAAAACCACCCTTTAAGTCTCCAAACACAAAGGCTTCTGAACACAAAGGCTTCTGAACACAAAGGCTACCAGGGTGAATATATATTGCAGTGGACCGATTAATTTTGCTCTAATTGTTACTATCCTCGCACATAATATTTGGTGCAACATCGTATTTATTTTCACTTGTGACTTAATTGTTTTTCTCTTACTGTCGTAAGCACCTCTCTATTTAGCTTCGTAAGCATGTTTCCTTACCTAACTTACAAGCTGATTACCAAATGGTAGACAAGGAGTGGTAGACGCTGCACAATGAACAATGTTCACAAGTAGTCAAGTGGTCAAAGAACACAGCTAATTATGGATTGAGACTGGCTGTCGTCACTTTGAACATTTGCTGTGAGATACGTCGTTGTTATGTGTTATATGCTGTGTTTCAAAATCGTTCAAATGGCTCTGAGCACTATGCGACTGTAATATCTCTTTATATTCGATGAATTATTCTGATACAATTCTACCCTTGAATGACGTTTACTAATTTTCTCTCTTCATACTCGTAGAATCCATGCACAATGTAGTTTCATGCAATAGCTATGGCATGAGCGGATAATTATTCTTTGTAGTACTCTCTCTGGTGGTTGTTAGAAAAAAGCTTCCAAGATTGTCTTCGTGCCGATTAGCCTGAGCATTGTTGAAGAATTGTAATCTGAATATTGAGATTTAAGACAGAAGATAACTAATACGAAATTGTACGATTAAAAGTGATATATATACATATATATATATATATATACACTCCTGGAAATGGAAAAAAGAACACATTGACACCGGTGTGTCAGACCCACCATACTTGCTCCGGACACTGCGAGAGGGCTGTACAAGCAATGATCACACGCACGGCACAGCGGACACACCAGGAACCGCGGTGTTGGCCGTCGAATGGCGCTAGCTGCGCAGCATTTGTCCACCGCCGCCGTCAGTGTCAGCCAGTTTGCCGTGGCATACGGAGCTCCATCGCAGTCTTTAACACTGGTAGCATGCCGCGACAGCGTGGACGTGAACCGTATGTGCAGTTGACGGACTTTGAGCGAGGGCGTATAGTGGGCATGTGGGAGGCTGGGTGGACGTACCGCCGAATTGCTCAACACGTGGGGCGTGAGGTCTCCACAGTACATCGATGTTGTCGCCAGTGGTCGGCGGAAGGTGCACGTGCCCGTCGACCTGGAACCGGACCGCAGCGACGCCCGGATGCACGCCAAGACCGTAGGATCCTACGCAGTGCCGTAGGGGACCGCACCGCCACTTCCCAGCAAATTAGGGACACTGTTGCTTATGGGGTATCGGCGAGGACCATTCGCAACCGTCTCCATGAAGCTGGGCTACGGTCCCGCACACTGTAGGCCGTCTTCCGCTCACGCCCCAACATCGTGCAGCCCGCCTCCAGTGGTGTCGCGACAGGCGTGAATGGAGGGACGAATGGAGACGTGTCGTCTTCAGCGATGAGAGTCGCTTCTGCCTTGGTGCCAATGATGGTCGTATGCGTGTTTGGCACCGTGCAGGTGAGCGCCACAATCAGGACTGCATACGACCGAGGCACACAGGGCCAACACTCGGCATCATGGTGTGGGGAGCGATCTCCTACACTGGCCGTACACCTCTGGTGATCGTCGAGGGGACACTGAATAGTGCACGGTACATCCAAACCGTCATCGAACACATCGTTCTACCATTCCTAGACCGGCAAGGGACCTTGCTGTTCCACCAGGACAATGCACGTCCGCATGTATCCCGTGCCACCCAACGTGCTCTAGAAGGTGTAAGTCAACTACCCTGGCCAGCAAGATCTCCGGATCTGTCCCCCATTGAGCATGTTTGGGACTGGATGAAGCGTCGTCTCACGCGGTCTGCACGTCCAGCACGAACGCTGGTCCAACTGAGGCGCCAGGTGGAAATGGCATGTCAAGCCGTTCCACAGGACTATATTCAGCATCTCTACGATCGTCTCCATGGGAGAATAGCAGCCTGCATTGCTGTGAAAGGTGGATATACACTGTACTAGTGCCGACATTGTGCATGCTCTGTTGCTTGTGTCTATGTGCCTGTGGTTGTGTCAGTGTGATCATGTGATGTATCTGACCCCAGGAATGTGTCAATAAAGTTTCCTCTTCCTGGGACAATGAATTCACGGTGTTCTTATTTCAATTTCCAGGAGTGTATATATATATATATATATATATATATATATATATATATATATATATATTGCTCCTTCATACAAAAGTTGTGTAACAATTTACAGTATTTGACATTTGAGAATTAATGATATTCATCGATATAGTGCTTAGTTGTTAATCAGAAGGGAACTTCCGAAAGACTGGATACGAACCTCCATTTAATAATCCAAGAGCTCCATTACTTCTTCGGAGGTTAAACTTCATCAAAGCCAAATATCCGTTTGATCTGAGGTTTCCCGACTGATTATACAACGCTCGCAAAAAATTTATTTGTATATATTAGCAGACTGCCGCCAAACACGAGCCTGCAGAAAAGATGAATCATTGCCTGATTTCATTTTAACAAGTAAAATTTATGAATCATTTTGAGTGACTGAGTTATGACTGTGTTTCCTATTGTGGATGATTGATTGCTCGAACGAAATGAGAAATAAATAGCTACATAATTACATACACTCCTGGAAATTGAAAAAAGAACACATTGACACCGGTGTGTCAGACCCACCATACTTGCTCCGGACACTGCGAGAGGGCTGTACAAGCAATGATCACACGCACGGCACAGCGGACACACCAGGAACCGCGGTGTTGGCCGTCGAATGGCGCTAGCTGCGCAGCATTTGTGCACCGCCGCCGTCAGTGTCAGCCAGTTTGCCGTGGCATACGGAGCTCCATCGCAGTCTTTAACACTGGTAGCATGCCGTGACAGCGTGGACGTGAACCGTATGTGCAGTTGACGGACTTTGAGCGAGGGCGTATTGTGGGCATGCGGGAGGCCGGGTGGACGTACCGCCGAATTGCTCAACACGTGGGGCGTGAGGTCTCCACAGTACATCGATTTTGTCGCCAGTGGTCGGCGGAAGGTGCACGTGCCCGTCAACCTGGGACCGGACCGCAGCGACGCCCGGATGCACGCCAAGACCGTAGGATCCTACGCAGTGCTGTAGGGGACCGCACCGCCACTTCCCAGCAAATTAGGGACACTGTTGCTCCTGGGGTATCGGCGAGGACCATTCGCAACCGTCTCCATGAAGCTGGGCTACGGTCCCGCACACCGTAGGCCGTCTTCCGCTCACGCCCCAACATCGTGCAGCCCGCCTCCAGTGGTGTCGCGACAGGCGTGAATGGAGGGACGAATGGAGACGTGTCGTCTTCAGCGATGAGAGTCGCTTCTGCCTTGGTGCCAATGATGGTCGTATGCGTGTTTGGCGCCGTGCAGGTGAGCTCCACAGTCAGGACTGCATACGACCGAGGCACACAGGGCCAACACTCGGCATCATGGTGTGGGGAGCGATCTCCTACACTGGCCGTACACCTCTGGTGATCGTCGAGGGGACACTGAATAGTGCACGGTACATCCAAACCGTCATCGAACACATCGTTCTACCATTCCTAGACCGGCAAGGGAACTTGCTGTTCCACCAGGACAATGCACGTCCGCATGTATCCCGTGCCACCCAACGTGCTCTAGAAGGTGTAAGTCAACTACCCTGGCCAGCAAGATCTCCGGATCTGTCTCCCATTAAGCATGTTTGGGTCTCGATGAAGCGTCGTGTCACGCGGTCTGCACGTCCAGCACGAACGCTGGTCCAACTGAGGCGCCAGGTGGAAATGGCATGTCAAGCCGTTCCACAGGACTACATCCAGCATCTCTACGATCGTCTCCATGGGAGAATAGCAGCCTGCATTGCTGTGAAAGGTGGATATACACTGTACTAGTGCCGACATTATGCATGCTCTGTTGCTTGTGTCTATGTGCCTGTGGTTCTGTCAGTGTGATCATGTGATGCATGTGACCCCAGGAATGTGTCAATAAAGTTTCCCCTTCCTGGGACAATGAATTCACGGTGTTCTTATTTCAATTTCCAGGAGTGTAGATAGGAGGAAAAATTACACGAATTAACTTCTGAGGTTATCAGTCGCCTATAACTTAGAACTAATTAAACCTAACTAACCTAAGGACATCACACACATCCTTGCCTGAGGTAGGATTCGAACCTGCGACCGTAGCGGTCGTTCGGTTCCAGACTATAGCGCCTAGAACCGCATGGCCACTCCGGCCGGCCGCTGTGTTTGTGCTTAACGCAAGAAATATGGATATCTGACCGTTGGTACCCTATCTCAATATAATCTGTTATGGGACCACTGCCGCCTGTTTCAGTTAGCCCAAAACGTTTTAGACACCTTGTATACTGGTTGTGATATCACTTGACTAATGATCGCACAAACAAAACAAGAACACTTCACTACCCACTGGAGAGGACCTAAAGGGAGAAAGCGTTTGAACTGGAACCTCAAGGCTTATTGTTAGAACTGTGTCGTCTTGCCCCAGCGCGCTGGGAAGAAGTGCCCCGCAAAGGCAGGCTGCGCTGCGCCGCCTTCATTACGCCGGCTGCAGGCAGGAAAGCGAGCGCCGCGCGGAGCCGGCAGGGACGCCGGCGCTCCTTTGATCAGCTCTAATGGGCAGCCGCGTCGCGCCGTGCCCTCCACGGCACGGTACACGCGGGGACACGCCCACCTGCTGCGGCGTCCCCTAACTGCGTTAGCACTGCTCACGACAGCACGACGACAAACTTCGTTACGATAGCGGCGGGAGGTCGCCACGGCGTCGCGGTAGCCGGAAGATGGCGCGCGCTTGTGCGGCACTGGTTGTCCCCTGTAGATCGAATTTATTATAAGCTCACTCCACGAAATACGCTACTGGCCATTAAAATTGCTGCAACAAGAAGAAATGCAGGTGATAAACGGGTATTGCATGGGGGCTTAATTAAATATAATGCAAATAATTTTAATTTTAGTCGCTGATTGTGCCGTTACGCAGTCTCGTAACCGGTTGGTCCTGAATAATATTATTGTGCAATCTGACTGCAGAGAATAACAACAAAGAATGAAAGGAAATTTCCGTTAACACAATTAATTAATTAAGTCCCCAGCAACTATAAAAGCTACGAAACAAGAAAGCATAAGTGTAACTGTTCTGTGTGTGGAAGTGTGATTCAACATACACATCTGCCACGGTTGTTCCTCAATACGATAACATGCTTTAAACGCCATTTACAATGAAGTAATTAAAAAAAAACAGAAATACTTTGATTGCACATACAAACCAGAACTACACTCTAATACATGAACACAAGCCAGATGCTTTGATGAATGAACCTGTGAGCAAGAGGCATTATTATCTACGAAATTTAAAATACAAAAATGCTTTAATTACCTCATATATTTTGACGAAAAATACACTCTGATCACTGCAACATCCCCAATCGAACAGCATCTGGTGTCTTGGCCAATAGAACAACTACACACGACATGGTCACAATTAGAACTCTAACTACGGCTACCTCAGAACTAGTACTGCCCTCAGCAACTTCTCAGCGGCAACTGCCAGTGCAGGCGGCTGAATAATACTCTTTGGCGCAATCTCTGGCGCTGTGACTCAGTATAGCCACCTTTCATATGCCCCTCCTCCACAGGCTAGAATTTGATAGTATTTTTGCCAACATTGGTGGTGAAAATACCAGCAAATTCGTCCAAAAAAATAAAAGATAATATTAAATAAGTAAACACCACATAACTAAATAAATCTTGGCTTTGCACTGACCCTTCAATAACTTAATATATAAAATACAGTAAGGAATACAAATGCTTGCATACATGTGATTTTACATAATAGTTTACACAAGTATCATGTGGTTAAACAATTCAATCAACAGCGTCAGCAATGACGAATAGGTGCAGGTAAGAGTCTCATAACATTTCATAAACAGTAAATACACAAAAAATTAGTTCATACAAATATTCACATAAAATCTTTTCAATAGTTCAATAAACAAGTATGGCTCCTCAGAGTAGTTGACAGTTCCAGCAGTAGCACCCAGCAATGGTCAACAGGTGCAAATAGCAGTCTCATAACATTTCATCAGCAGTATTTAAACAGCTCCAACAGTGGCATCCAAAAATGGCGAGCAGGTGCAGACACCAACTAGTGACATTATCTCAGTAGCAGCAGTTCCATCAGTGGCACCCAGCAATGTTGAGCACGTGCAGACAGCAACAAGTTACATCATCTCAGTAGAAGCAGACCATCAGTAGCACCCAGCAATGATGAACAGTGCAGACACCAACAATTAACATTATCTCAGTAGAAGCAGTTCCATTAGTGGCACCCAGCAATGTTGAACAGATGCAGACACCAACAAGTGACATCATTTCAGTAGAAGCAGTCCATCAGTGGCACCCAGCAATGTTGAGCAGGTGCAGACACCAACAAGTGACGTCATTTCAGTAGAAGCAGTCCATCAGTGGCACCCAGTAATGTTGAGCAGGTGCAGACACCAACAAGTGTCATCATTTCAGTAAAAGCAGTTCCATCAGTGGCATCCAGCAATGATGAGCAGATGCAGACAGCAACAAGTGACACCATCTCAGTAGAAGCAGTCCATCAGTGGCACCCAGCAATGTTGAGCAGGTGCAGACACCAACAAGTGACGTCATTCCAGTAGAAGCAGTCCATCAGTGGCACCCAGCAATGTTGAGCAGGTGCAGGCAGCAACAATTAACATTATCTCAGTAGAAGTAGTTCCATCAGTGGCACCCAGCAATGTTGACCACGTGCAGACAGCAACAAGTTACATCATCTCAGTAGAAGCAGACCATCAGTAGCACCCAGCAATGCTGAACAGTGCAGACACCAACAATTAACATTATCTCAGTAGAAGCAGTTCCATTAGTGGCACCCAGCAATGTTGAACAGATGCAGACACCAACAAGTGACATCATTTCAGTAGAAGCAGTCCATGAGTGGCACCCAGCAATGTTGAGCAGGTGCAGACATCAACAAGTGACGTCATTTCAGTAGAAGCAGTCCATCAGTGGCACCCAGCAATGTTGAGCAGGTGCAGACACCAACAAGTGACATCATTCCAGTAGAAGCAGTCCATCAGTGGCACCCAGCAAAGTTGAGCACGTGCAGACAGCAAAAATTAACATTATCTCAGTAGAAGTAGTTCCATCAGTGGCACCCAGCAATGTTGAGCACGTGCAGACAGCAACAAGTTACATCATCTCAGTAGAAGCAGACCATCAGTAGCACCCAGCAATGCTGAACAGTGCAGACACCAACAGTTAACATTATCTCAGTAGAACCAGTTCATCAGTGGCACCCAGTAATGTTGAGCAGGTGCAGACAACAACAAGTAACATTATTTCAGTACAGCAGTTCCATCAGTGGCACCCAGTAATGGTGAACAGGTGCAGGTAACAGTCCATAGTATTCACTATCACTAATCAGACAGTTCATCAAAGTTTATCAGCAGAAATTAAACATTTCCAAGTGGCACCCACCAATGTTGAACAAGTGCAGGCAACAGTTCATAATACTCACTATCACTAATTAGACAGTTCATCAGAGCTCATTAGCAGAAATTAAACATTTCCAAGTGGCACCCATCAATGTTGAACAGGTGCAAGCACAAACAACAGTTTGAATGCACACACAATTGCTTTTACAAAATTATTATCAATGCTCCTACACTAAACATACAAATTATAGCAAACACACAAATGATATCAGATAATTGCCATATTAACTATTACAATACACAAACAACAGTAAACTATAATATTTACGGGTGTCAATGCAAGCCACAACAAACAAGTAAAATAATATTTAGGAGATAGGTCGGTACCAATAATTTCGGATTACGAAAGAAAACATACAAAACACACTCACTCACCTTTCATCCAAATTTAAGTACTACTGTGTAAATGAATGGTGTTAACTGTGTAAATGCAATTCCATCAAAATTTGATGTTCAACCTGTGTATCAAGTAGTAGTGGTACAGTGTATAACAGTCAATAATAGTTAGTCAACGTCATAGTCATCATGTCAAGACCAATGTTTGCCAAGCCAAATCAAAATGTACGGTTGCTGAACAACTGTCAGTGTGCCACGATATGCAATTACTTCCTCTCTCCAAAAAAAGAGTATATACTGCTTATTGATTTAAAAAAGTGTGTGTGTAGACAATCTTCCTTCCACTTGAGTTGTTCCATATAAACCAACAAAAAAAATATGCTCCTCACTTACTTTACCTCTTATCCACCAAAACTCCAATAATCATCTGCATCACAAAATCTCAATACTTCAATAATACCTCTTCAATACGTCGATACATACAAACCTTATCACCAATATCAATTACCTTACCTCTTATCGACCAAAACTCCAATAATCGTCAACATTACACAATCTCAATACTTCAATAATACCTCTTCAATACGTCGATACATATACCAGTATCATTTCACTTCCATAACAACTCTTTCCTCTAGTCAGTCTCCTCGAACAAGTACAGATAAAATCCTAGTGAAAACTTCAATTCATCATCCCATACAATCTGAAGACACAATGTCCACGCACAACCTCTGTGTAATACACCTGACCCAAATCTACTACTCATTATGAAATATAAAATACATTTTGGTTACCTTGTCCATCATTAAATAAAAGAAATCCATACATGACCTCTAACAGCCTTTAGTTTGAATAACTTTCAGTGAGTAAGTACGAGTACAGAGTGTGAATGGTCGTAATAATTCACAGTGTATACACCACTTCAAGAATCATGGCAAAACAGAAGCAAAAATGTGGAGTATTTCTTGTGTCAAGTGTCATTTGCTATTTCAATTGCTCACGAAGAATGCTGTGTAATAACGGTTAATGGTCTAAACCTAGTGTTGGTATGTCATGTCGTTAGCTTCCTTCCCATTAGCATAAATTTATACAGCTTCCATAAAACCTCCAGCTCATGTGACTTCCATGAAGTTTCTTGTACCAATGTCGTTCGTAGAATTATAGCAGTTCATTTTCTTTTCTTAAAATATAAAGCACTGAGCGTAAGCAAAACATGCAATAGTGAGTAAATATACCATTAGAGAACAGAATGTCAACAAGTGGATGTAGCACAATCCCTATAACGAGGCTTTGCCAAGCGAACAATCTATAATTAATACCATAGTGTGACCTAAACTCCATGTTCGTACACCGCACATCAGCATTTCTATATACCAAATTAAAGAGTAGTTATGACAACAGAACAGAATGTGTAAATATGCAATCCATACGCAATGCAGCAAATATATATCTCACATAATAAACAGGTCATTAGCATCATATCAGCTTAAGCAAATAAATGTTCATATGTAATCTTAATAAGTAAACATGAAGGCGCAAGCAGATAAATCACAAAGTATGACTTACATACATAACCATATCAGCACGACTAATCAGGTGACATTATAATTTAAATAAATAAGTACTGCAGGCACATAATAAAAAAATGTGACATCAGTGAAAAAGCAGTGCAGCCAAGCTATGCAAAAATACATAATTAACAACCCTGTTCATTAATCAATCAATGTCAAAATCAGTTAACACAAAGTATAAATCACGTAATCACGAGCAGCAAATTACGTCTAAAGTGGAAATATGTTTCCTGAAAAATAAACTCAATTAATAGTTACCTTTTTAGTTTATTACTTTCTTCTTCGAAATTACATTCTTCCTGAAATTATCTCGATAGCAAGTCCTCTTAACGTCGGACACACGCAGGATTTATCGAAAGTTCTTAAATATTTTATGCAACTGTATCCTGAAAAATACTGAACGTTAATAATATAATTTATCAAGTCACTATAGCTTTATACTGAATTTAATCAGAGAAATTAGACTGTGTATTTGTTTACGGCTGTCAGTGCATTCACATTGAACGCTGTAGGTTATGGACCGTTATAAAGCAGAAAAAATTTGCGACACAAGCCCTTTCCTTTGTGAGGCATACGATGAGACGTAATTAACACCTTTTGACCAACTGACAAGGTTTTTAAACGACCAGGACGTTTAGCTGATTTCTCTCTTCTAGCAGCCGCAGATGCAATATTTTGTACAGCCAGATTGAGAACTTCAGAATGCCGCAGTTTCCGTGAAGGCGGAAAAGGAGCAATTTCAGAAATGTGATTTGTTGGTGCTTTATTTTTTAATATCAATATAGGCGGTAAAGAAGTTGAATCAATAGGGAGTTCATTCAGAATGTTTTGAAAAATATGAAGATACTGATCCCACGTTCTATGATTCTGATGACAATAAAGTAGACACAATTTATTGATTTCTTTCATCCATCTCTCTGAAGCGTTAGATTGAGGGTGAAAAAGTGAAATGAAAATTGGTTTAATCTTACCACGCCGTAGAGTACGAAGCCAAATTTTTGAGCGGAACTGTGATCCATTATCTGATATAACCACTTCTTTAAGAAAATGTTTGATGAAAGGATTAGATACTGAACGAGCTGTTGCTTTGCGTAAAGGTGTAAAACACACATATTTTGATGTCAATTCCACTGCTACTAAAATGTACGCAAAACCATTAGTAGAACGAACCACTGGACCGAACAAATCGACTGCAGCCATGTCCTGTAATTTCGCTGGAATGATAGGAAACAACGGTGCTCTGTGAGAAATAGTTGGCGGCTTAGCCTTTTGACAACAATTTGCATTTGGCAAGAACAGATCGAATACGTTTTTCCATATTACTGAAGTAGCAATTTTCTCGTAATTTATGAAAGCATCTTTTGGGACCAAAGTGTGCATAACTGAAATGTGTATACCATATCAATTTATTAACCCACTCATCAGGAATGCAAACTCACCAAAAAGAGTTGTCGACCGATTTTCGTTTAAAAACAATATCATTGCAAACTAAATAATACTGTCTAATCGCTACACTTTCCTTTCTCCTCCACTTTCCTTAATGTCCTTCCAGATTGGATCCTTGTTTGCTCCTTAGCGATGTCCTGGAGCGAAGACGAAATAAAATTTTCAAACGCAACACCTTGAATATACATCAAACAATAATTGTTTTCTTTGCAGTCCTCCTCAGCACTTTGTTTCAAACCATAGGTGCACGTGATAAAGCATCAGCAATAATATTTGAAGAACCCTGTATGTAAACAATACTGAAATCAAATTCCTGTAGATACAGCGCCCATCTTCCATGTGTTAATTTTGTTGACATAAGAAATTCCTGAGCTCGATGATCGGTGTAAACCATAGTATGTCTGAAATACAAAAAGATGCGAAATTTTGTGAAAGCCCAAACGACAGCCAAGGCTTCAAGTTCCGTAATCGAATAATTCTTTTCTGATTTAGAGAGAACACGACTTCCTAATACAATAGTTTTCTGTACTACAACGCCGTTTTCTTCTATCTCTTGAAATAAGTGTGCACCTAGGCCTTTGTATGATGAGTCCGTCGCCAAACAAAAATCTTTAGATAAATCCGGATGTGAAAGAAGTGGAGCAGCAACTAAAGCTTCACGAAGTTGTTCAAATTCTGATTGAGCTTCCTCATCCCAACACCAACTAGTATTCTTTCCAGATAGTTCACATAAACGAGGTGTGGCCAAATTACCCAATCTAACAAAACGTATAAGAAAATTACAGACACCAAGGAAACTACGAACATCACGTTTTGTAGTAGGAACAGCATAATTACGAACAGCGTCTAGTTTTTCTGGATCAGGAAGAATACCTTCTGTAGAAATAGTATGACCAAGAAATTTCACCTGAGAACGACCAAATTCAGATTTTTCCAAGTTCACTGTAATGCCAACTCTTGCAAAAATACGTAATAATGAATCCAAAATTTTGTTGTGCTCACTCCAAGAACGTTTAGCAAAAAGAATATCGTCAACATATGAAGTAATATTGTCACGAAGATAAACAGATAAAATTTCGTTTAAACTACGAATGAATGCTGCTGAAGTTACAGTAAGTCCAAACGGTAATTTCCGAAATCACTTTTGGGTAAAATAGTCATATCCGGTTATTCTTTACCGACTCTCTAGATAGATTGATAGTTGAAGAATTGTTTTTATAGATACAAAGAATAGTAAAAGAGTAGGCAGCGGTGCAGAAACTAAAAGGGAAGTAGCACCACTACAGCTCGGGGCACTGTGCACGCTACGGCACATATTCACTTAGTGTAGCGAATCCTCTGAGGACTTAAATAGCCGCACATAAATTCCAGTTTGTGACTTAGTGGCCAATTAGGTGGAAGTGCGTACATAAATTAGTCTAATCATGAACATGGATGTATGTCATTCTTAGAATTGCGTAAGATCTTAAATTTCCGAACAGCTAAGAAGTGTTTATAGTCAAACTTTTCGCCTCGTGGCGTCAAAGACCTACCGCGTCTGTCCCAGTCCCAATGTCGATTATTGCCAAGTTCACGCGCCTGGCGCTCTCTTGTTGCTTCTCGTAAATGAAATAAATTCTTTTCGTCAAAGCCCTCTGCTATCTGTGATTCTAAATTTCTTCTACTGTCCTTTCCTATGATTTCGCTTTCAGTTTGTGTGACTTGCTTTCGTAACGCCTCAAATTCCCTTTTAACGCGTTCATTAAATTTTCCCTGATTTTCAACATGTTTATTTATGTTCTGGTACTCTTCGGTTTCTGCAAATGGCAATGGAGCTGTATCGCCTGAATCTCTGTCCCTATTTAAACTAAGACTCGTCAGTTTATCTGAAATCACCTCAGCTCTTTCCGATAAGTCACCTATTTTTTCTTTCTGTTTATTTACGTCTTCCGTAAGTGTCGCAACTCGGGTTTCAGTATTGACACATGTGACGAATGTGCGTTCACCGCGATGTCGCCAAACACGGATGCGACCATCATGATGCTGTAAACAGAATCTGGATTCATCCGAAAAAAAGAAGTTTTGACATTGGTGCACCCAGGTTAGTCGTTGAGTACACCATTGCAGGCGCTCCTGTCTGTGATGCAGCTTCAAGGGTAACCGCAGCCATGGTCTCCGAGCTGATAGTCCATGCTGCTGCAAACGTCGTCGAACTGTTCGTGCAGATGGTTGTTGTCTTGAGAACGTCCCCATCTGTTGACTCAGGGATCCAGACGTGGCTGCACGATCCGTTACAGCCATGCGGATAAGATGCCTGTCATCTCGACTGCTAGTGATACGAGGCCGTTGGGATCCAGCACGGCGTACTGTATTACCCTCCTGGACCCACTGATTCCATATTCTGCTAAGAGTCATTGGATCTCGACCAAATCGAGAAACAGATTCGCGATACGATAAACCACAATCGCGATACGCTACAATCCGACCTTTATCGAAGTCGGAAACGTGATGGTACGCATTTTTCCTCCTTACATGTGGCATCACAACAACGTTTCACCAAGCAACGCCGGTCAACTGCTGTTTGTGTATGAGAAATCGGTAGGAAACTTTCCTCACGTGAGCACGTTGTAGGTGTCACCACCGGCGCCAACTTTGTGTGAATGCTCTGAAAAGCCAGTCATTTGCATATCACAGCATCTTCTAGCTGTCGGTTAAATTTCACGTCTGTAACGCGTCATCTTCCTGGTGTAGCAATTTTAATGGCCAATAGCGTATTAGCCACTCACGCTGAAGAGCACTCTGGTCGCTTCTGCGTTGAACTAAGCACCGGGCAGCCACGTGGCCCTCCACACTGCTGACGTACTCACGCCAGTGAAATAATGTGTACATGGCGGCGGCTGATCGTGACTGCGCGCAGACCCAAAGCCTTATCTGCTCTTGAAGTGGTCAACTGTGCACGTGGACTATTTTCGAAATTGGTCAACTATGTGTGGTGGTAAATTTTCGAGTCAAGTCAATTTTAAAATGTTCAAATTTCACTATGGGACTTAACTTCTGAGGTCATCAGTCCTCGTAGCGGTAGCGTGGTTCCAGACTGTAGCGCCTAGAACCGCTCCGTCACCGCGGCCGGCGATGAGATTCATGAACAGAGTTCCAGGGGCTGTTTTCCAACAGGATAACACTCGACCATACGCCTCTCTGGTAAACCAACATACTCTACAGAGTGTCTACGTGTTGTCTTGGCTTGATCGATCACCATATTGGTCTCCAATCGAGCACATGTAGGATATCAATGAATGACAACTCTAGCATCATCCACAAACAGCCTTAATCGTCTCAGTACTGACCGATCAAATGCTACAGATATGGAACTCCATTCAACAAACTAACATCCGGCACTAGTACAACATAGCGCATGCACCTTTGCATGCTTACATTCAATATTCTGACGGTTACACCGGTTATTAATTTACCATCATTTCACATTGCAATGGGTTATCTCGAGCTTACATTAACTTACGACCTTGGAATGTTACTCACTTAAGTATGTTACCCAGACAAATGTATCCCCGAAATAACAATAGTCTACATTAGTCAGTTTTGGTGTTGTAATTTTTTCCGTCAGTTTATTTTCAGCTCTTACGAGAATAAGTAGAATCGCATTATAAACTACCAAGCGTGTCATAGTGCCACTGCTATAGTTTAAAATTAATTTCTTTGTATAATGCACATGATTTTCAATGTTTTGTTAAATCAGTGTAGCCTTTCTGTATCATTCATTATATTTCAGGTGCTCGTCTGAGTTTGAACGATAGCGTAAACTAAATTATATATATAATGTTTATAAATTAGTTATATAAAAGTAACCTTTAATTGTATAAAGGGTAAACATCATACAGAAATGTTTGATAAGACACTGAATGGAGTATATATTCAAGTTTTGTTACTGCCTAACACTGTTCGCTCCCGACATTCCCGCTAGGTGGCAAGCGCGAAGCAAGTGAGTTATTCCAATAGTCATTATGGAGTCGTATATGGTGCAGAGTGTGCGCAGTGTTGTAGATGGTTTCATGAATCCCAGTCTGCTACTACATTTAAGACAGAATGCAAGACTAAATGTTGCAAGCCTCCATCTCAAAGACAAACCTTTATTCACTGGTACAACCGTTCTGCCGCATCGGGCTGTGTATCATGTAGGACGCCGGGTCATGTTCGGGCAGCAGTCTCTGACGCAGCAGTTGAACACGTTCGGCTCGGTAAATCAGTGGAACTTGCCAGGTTTGAAGTGATTACCTAGTGTTACAGTGCGTAAGGTATTGCGGAAATTCACTTCATTCTAACCCCTCCACAAATTGGAACAATTAAGAGAAACTGGCAGAGAAAAACGAACTGAGTTTTGTGTAGAAATGTTTAACAAAGTGCAGACTAAAGACGATTTTCTTAATATAATATAATTGTGTTCAGTGAAGGAAGCGCTAAAGTGAACCTACATAGTGTTCGGATAGGGGGTGAATAGAAAACACGTCGTTTGATCAAACATGTACGGGACTCGCTTACGATAAATGTGTTTTGCGCTGTAAGCTGTAACAAGATTAAATTCTTTTCTTTTTTGCCCTGCCAGCTGTAACTGGAATACCTCCGTAGGAATGTGTCGACTTGGACTGGAGGTGGTGGGGCAGTATCCTGGCCACCATGACCACCTGATTCAACCAAAGGATTTGTCCGTGTGGGGTTACATTAAGGACAGAGTGTTCGTTCCTCCGATTTCGGGAAACGTAGACGAGTGGAGACAACGGATAACAGAAGCAGCTGCCACCATACTTCAAGATTTGATTCGATGTATTGAACATTTTTAAATAAAACATGAAGTTATTTGTCGACCATAATATTATTGTACGTGGGTATGAGGGCGCTTCGTTCGGTTTATCGTTAGTTTCTATCGTGATGTTTCACGTTTAAAGCCTTGAAATCGTTCACGGTGCGATGCGTTGCATCCCCTTGGAGGTTCGAGTCCACCCTTGGGCATGGGTGCGTGTCTTGTCCTTAGCGTAAGTTAGTTTAACTTAGATTAAGTAGTGTGAAAGCCTATGGACCGATGTCATCACCAGTTTGGTCCCACAGGAACGTACCACAAATTTCCTTAGTCACCACAATACTTGTTTGGGATGTTTTTCCGATGACGACCATTGGAGGCCAAGTACGATAATACCACGGTCGGCCGGTGTACTACATTCAGTACTAAATGATACATTTCTGTAAGTTACCAGGATTGCCCAGAAAGTAATACATCGCATCTTTTCTCGAGCCGAAAACAATACTACGAATGCGAAACATTACGTACGTATTATCCGAAGTCTCCTGAGTGAGCCCGCCAAGTTTCCGTCACAGATAGCGGCTGTAGGTAATGTACGTTACGCAACGTGCCGTCATTGAATTTCTCAGTGCAGAGCAACAAACTATGAGGAATATTCACCAACGCTTGCGCAAAGTCTGTTGGGGTATCTGCTGTCGATAGAAGTACAGCCAGTCCCTGGGCACGGAGGGTGAGGTCATCAGAAGGCTGTTCGGCGGAGCTTCACAAGTTTGCAGCGGTTGGGGAGCCCATCCACGGCTGTCACACCTCACCTGTTACAGCGAGCTGATGTCATTCACGAGGACAGACGCATTACGACTCGGCAGTTGGCGCTGCATCTGTGTCAGCAAAGGAAGTGTGGATGCAATTTTCCGCACTCTTGGATATTCAGCAGTGTGTGCAAGATAGGTCCCGCGGTGTCTAACGGTGGATCTCAAATAGCACAGAAAAAACATTTGTCTTGGTTTGTTGCAAAGTTTTGAAGCTGAGGGGGAGGACTTCTAGTCCAGGATTGTTAAACCTTATGAAACCTGGGTTCACCATTTTGAGCCCGAAACAAAATGATAGTCTATGGAACGGCGTTATTCCCACTCCCCACACAAGAAAAACTTCAAAGCAACTGCTTCCACCGGTAAGGTCATGATCACCATGTTCTGGGACTGTGAAGGTGTGATTCTGACTGTTGTGATGTCAAGAGGCGGTACCATTAATTCAGAAGCATGCGTCAACACATTAACAAAACTGAAGACTTGCTTCCGATGACTTCGGCGCTGCAGCAACCCAGGAGTTGTTTTGCTGCTGCACAATAACGCTAGGCCTCACACAAGTCAGCGGACTGCTGAACGCATAGCAAAACCTGATTGGACAGTGTTGCGCCATCCATCCTACAGCCCTGACCTAGCCCCCTCAGGCTTTCACTTGCTCGGGCCATTAAAGGATGCCATTTTTGGAAGACATTTTGAGGACGAAGATGTGATTCATACAGTGAAGCACTGGCTCCTGTACCAGGAAAAGGATTGACATCGACAGGGCATACACGCTCTTGTCCCATGCTGGAGAGAGGCCACAGAACTGGACGGAGATTACGTGTAAAAATAGTGTGTGGATAAAACAAAATTCTTTCCTGTGTGTAATTCTCATTATGTTCAATAACGAACTGTTGAAGAAAAAAAAAGCCATGCATTGCTTTCTGGGCAACCCTTGTATTTTCCTTTTTCACATTTGAAGGTTACTTTTTTATATCTAATTTATAAACACGTTGTGTCTGTGGATATGCAGTTTGAAAATTAAGGCCGAAAACCTTCTGAGATACCTCAGCGATTGTTCTTTCAGAACTTGGAGTATTAGAAGCCCAAATTTCGGACGGAAACCAAAGTTCTAAATCTATGAAGTTCGTTGTCAAATAAACAGAAAAACATAACATTTCCACTTTCGGGTGCTCGTTAAACATTTAACAAAAGAACCCCCCCCCCCCCCCTCGCCCCAATTTCATCAGGAAGGAGAAAGCGAAACCAAACAGCCCTGTTCGATTCCCGGCGAGGTCAGTGATTTTCATCTGCCTCGAGATGACTGGGTGTTTGTGTTGTCCTCATCATTTCATCATCATTCATGCACATGGCAAGATTGGACTGAGGAAAGGTTGGGCATTTGTACGGGCGCTGATAACCGCGCAGTTGAGCGCCCCACAAACCAAACATCATCATCATCATCAAACATCCATGTTTAAGTTATCAATGGCTTCAGGGTTATGACTACATTCATTAGTAAACAGAATGTTGAAGAATCGTTTAAGTAAATACGCGACTTACATATTTTTTACTGTGCACCTCCACGCTAGTCCACATTGTGTTTCTCCATCTCTCCAAAACAGAATTCTTCCAACAACGATCTACTTCTGTCTGCAATTGTCAGGTGCTTCATATGAACGTTACATTACTTTTCTAATTTATTAGTAACATACAAGGAGTAGCAACTAGCACACGCAGCACAGAGCCTTGAGAAACTAACTAATGATAACAGTACTACCAACAGTTCAGTGCAAACATTACCAAGCAACAAGTAAAACACTTGGGTGCATTCTACCTTTAATAACACACCTTTTCGCGCGCGGTCGACGTGTTTGCTGAACCTCCTCTCGCGCAGCTGGGCAAACAGTAAGCCTTTCCACGCACCGTCGGTAACGGCCCTGTTGCAGTCGACTGTATGTGTGATTAAACTGGGCAATGTCTTATGCTAATTTTTAGGTATACTACATGGTATGGAGGCAGAACATTTCCCTAATCTACCACAAGGCGTGCAGAAGAACCGACTGCAACCCTATTCAGCTTTCTGCTAAAGAGAGAATGATTAAATAAATTATAATTGACATTTTCTATCACAGATTCCCTCTGCTCATAAAATTACGAATGCATTAGCATAGGTCACTGGTTGATCTGATTATAATTTCAAAGCTTGGTGGAATTAATTTTTCAGTAAATGGTATCGAAAAAATTTTCTTGGGCGATTAAGGACCAATCATAGGCTTTCCCAATCAGAGGACTGTCGTCATGGGGGCGGAGTAATTTTCCTTACCCTGGAGTTATTATTCCCGATATGTAGCGAGGTGGCAAAACTTCACAGTGGCTGATCGAACACATCGAAATTCAAGACACGGCTGCTTCTCGACGGAAGGACTCTAGATCATCCAACAATTCACAGAATTGCCACCCTCCAGTACCGGCAACCCCAGAGCTATGAAGCCAGGTTTTTCTGTCCCAAACAAATCTTAACTGCCACCCTGGTTAGGTTGGCTATGGGGTCATCTTTCTACTGGCGGGAGCATCCTGAATTGCGGTCGAGAGAGGTCATCGTTATCTCAATCAATACTTGAAGAAGCAGGTCATTATCTTCGTAGCGCGAGTGTCGCCAGCATTTGCGTGTCTGAGTGCACGCTATCTGTTTTTCTTAGCAACCGTTGACACTGCAGCATGTGTTAGTGCAGCTGTGATCAGCAGCGGGTATTTCTACTGTGATTTCATAGTGATGCAACGGTTACCATCTCGGTGGGCAGACCTGCTAAAACTAATCATGCTTTCGCGAGAGATAATTTGTGCCACCTGGATTTCGGTCATCTCAGTTCTCTTGGGTACTAATTACTTTAACGTAACTCTCAGTGCACTCTCTCTCTAAACCTAAGGTGGACGAGCTATTCAGACGTTCGATTATGTTTGAGTTACTTGTTTTACCTGTCTTGACCTGCAGCAAGAAAGGCCCGTACAGGACCTGCAACATGCGGTCGTGCATTATCCTGCTGAAATGTAGGGTTTCACATGGACCGAATGAAGGGTAGAGCCACGAGTCGTAACACATCTGAAATGTAACGTCCACTGTTCAAAGTGCCGTCAATGCGAACAAGAGGTGACCGAGACGTGTAACCAATGGCACCCCATACCATCACGTCGGGTGATACGCCAGTATGGCGATGACCAGTACACACTTCGAATGTGCGTTCACCGCGATGTCGCCAAACACGGATGGGACCATCATGATGCTGTAACCAGAATCTGGATTTATCCGAGAAAATGACGTTTTGACATTCGTGCACCCAGGTTAGTCGTTGAGTACACCATAGCAAGCGCTCCTGTCTGTGATGCAGCGTCAAGTGTAACCGCAGGCTGCTGCAAAGGTCGTCGAACTGTTCGTGAAGGTGGTTGTTGTCTTGAAAACGTCCCCATCTACTGACTCAGGGATCGAGACGTGGCTGCACGAACCGTTACAGCCATGCGGATAAGATGCCTGTCATCTCGACTGCTAGTCATGCAGGGTTTGATTTAATTATCGATGGAGTAACTGTTTTTATATTGGAACAGGCTACCTATCATTTCAGTGTGTTTCTGGAACAGTATATTTAAATTTTTACCATATTTGCCTGCCTTCTGCTCTATAGAATTGCCTCTTTGTCTCCTATAAATGTTCTTTTTAGATATCAGACACCCCTGCTACACAATACGAAGTCCTTTCCCGGGCACGGGCATTATCAATATTGTCGCTAAGTTCAGTAACAAAACAACAGTAACTACAATGATGTGCTATTTTGGTAGTATTGGGTCTGTATCTTGCCACTTATAACTTGCAAATGATTTACGTTAAGTCACATATTTAACAATATAAAAAGCTTTTTTTGAATTGTTCTTAGATCCAAATTCCGTTAATTAAAGAATATTCTGTATATTTTGCATTTCGTTACATGTTCCTTTCTTTAAAAAAATTTCTTTGTTATAATACATATATAATTGCTATGATTGATTATTGAAACATTTGTAAAAGATAACACAACACTATGTAATGGAAGTGATCTTTTGTTTCTGATAAAGTGTTGATATTGAGAATGCAGGAATACCTTTAAAGTAAGCCTACTGGCGGCATAAGCTGTAAGTTAGACTTTGTGTCGTTTGGATGTGTTAATGAAGTTCTGTGATGACGTGAAAGAATGGAAAAGAGTGAATAAGATGTGGAATACTGAAACCAACAGCTTATGACAAATTCATTTAAAATTATGTATTTTATGACTATGAATATAGGAAAATCCTTTTTTTATATATAATTAGAAAGAAGAATCTCCTACTACACATTTGTGTCAGCAACGAGAAAGACCACTGTGGGTTACGATTTTTTGACGACAACTAACCCTACGCCATGTTACATGATTGAGAATGTTACATCAGTAGTCGTAGACACGTTGAATAGTCCGCATTGGTGTATCAACGAATCGGAGCCCATCATTCATGGCGTGGTCACTGACACGTCTAAACATGATAACTACTTTCCATCATTCTTCCTCATCTCCACGTTAACGTATGTTACTTCGCTGATTCTGTGGAACCTTCACTATGATCTCTCGTTGAGGGGCCACATTACCGCTGGTGCAATTTCTGCACAATCTACAGCATTCCAAGCGACTAGTCTGCTCTTCAAAGGGTATGAGTGATATTTTGCTGATGATGGTATCAAGTTGCTATCATCATTCCATAATTACAATACAAGGTGTGGTATGTCCAGCTTGTCAGCTTTACCAATGTACAACACTACACTCCTCTCCATGTCTTCCCTCCCAACCACACAGCACTGGAACAAACTGATCAGTGAAGACACCTGTTGGATTTGGGGTGCAGAAGAACACTTTGCAGCGACGGTCAAGCAGTTCTGAAACTGCTATATTAAGGATACCCAGCACACTTTAATACAGGAATCACTGGCGTGGCTGGGGCATCCAGCAGCCTATTCTGTGTTGTAATCCAGCAGTGCTGGTAGACCACAAGCTTGTGATGCAGCCACGTCTGTCAGTGACACCTCTGGTCCCAGCAGGCTGGCGACGTAATGAAAGTGACCTACTGCCCTGCTTTGATGGCCAGCAAACTGATTCCCAGAGAGCATTCCGCCCCAAAGTGGCAGTGGCTCCAGTTCTCGTAGCTTCAGGGCAGACTGCCCTTTCTCAGAGTCGAACTGTGGTCCATGAACAGCATTCCAGATGGAGCCCCAAGTGTCATAGCCCAAAGGCAGTAGAGCTGCGATAATTAGAAAAGTTACTTTAGTATAAAATGGCCAGCTATTTGTAGGCTTTTGGGCTGTGATTGATTGGACTTTATTGTGCCTTGTGGCAATTATGCTGAAAACTTCAGTGACTGTCGATGTGGGATGGCTTCTGCCTTGTTCTGCTTCCGTGTCAACTGGTTCCACGCCGTTCCAGGCCGCCTCACCTAGCCACGTTGTGGCAACTGTGTTGTATTTTGTAATGCTTTGCGCCCGCACTTGCCTTTAGGTAGGGTTGCTGCAGTCTACTACCTAGCTTGCTCGTTTCTGACTGAATACAGTCGGTGCCCTACACCAATAACGTGCTCCAAAATCACTCTGCATTCATGGGGAGATTAGAACTTTACCTAACTTTGGTAGGTGAAATAAGTCCATAAATAAATATAGTACATTAATTGCTTCATTTACTGAAAGCTGCAGAGCACCGCAACATAGAATTCTGAATTCAAACAGGCATATTACTCTGTATACTTAATATCAGATGAGCCTCATTTCACCACTGCGTCTCACTTTAATTGTAGTGTGGTTGATTTCACTTTCATGGGCCTATTATTTGTAAGATGTCAAACTAATAACCACACCTTACATTGAATTCCTGAAACAATTCCGGTTAACTCGATATGTCTCACGACATACTTATGTGAAACTGAACCAAATTTACTAAAATGCTGATGTAATAAAAAAGTCGGCATTTCATTAATATAAACCACTAATACTCACACTTGTAATTTTCAGTCGTTATGAAGAGGGTAGGAGGGTTACAATTAACTGTCAGTTTTGCGCCGGATTCGAGTAATCAGACTCACAGGAGAACGAACATGTGGTGCTCTAGGCAGCAATAGACGCTTGGAGATAAGTCTGCTGGAGGTCAATGTATTGAATGGCGACGCAATTTGTGTGTTCCATCGTCATTAAAAGGGTCGGAACGATAAATTAACTATCAGTTTTGTGTCGGATTCGAGAAACTAGACTCACACGATAACGACCATCAGGTGACCGAGGCAGCAATAGACCATTGGAGACAAGTCGGCTGGAGGACGATGTATTGAATCGCGACGTAATTTGTGTGTTTCATCGTCATTAAGCGGGTTGGAATGTTACAATTAACTGTCAGTTTTGCGTCGGATTCGAGAAACTAGACTCACAGAAGAACGACATGAGCCACGAGACGCAGTTCTGAGGGAAAGAGAATTTTATGACGGTAATGCCTGCGACATGTAGCCTGACACCTTTTGCCACGGGGCATCTAGCAGACACAATGAGAAGCCCGCTGCCACTGTTTAGGCCATTGTCAAAAGTCCTGCTTTTAGCGACGACCCTTTGGAAAGCCTTACTACAGGAACACGGTGGGAGATACCAGATGAAATGAAATGTCATGTGGCTAGGGTCTCCCATCAGTAGACCTGGCGCCTGGTTCGTGTATTTTGAGTTGACGCCACTTCGGCGACTTGGACGTCGTTGGGAAAGAGATAATGTGATTGAGACAACACAACACCCAATTCCTGAGCGAAGAAAATCTCCGACCCAGCCAGGTTAGTTGGTTTAAAGGGGGGAAGGGACTAAACTGCCAGGTCACTGGTCCCTTGTTCCGAGTAAAACAATGCCACAAGGGTGAGAATAAAACAAGCGAGACTGACAAGACAAAACGGAGAGAAAGGAAAAACCACAAGAACGTCGGAAGGACAACAAACACTTAAATGGACAAAAGGGGAGAAGAAAACCACAGAAACGCAAGAAACAGGTAGAAGAAACTAAAATGACAAAACATATTACCATGGCTCTCTGACCATGAGAATAAAAAGGAGAAGCCAGCCACTCTGCAACACATTAAAACCTCCACCCTAAAAACACTAGGCTTGCAGGACACAGAGGGACAAAGGACATGCACTTACACTTAGATTGAATGATAAAACCCACCCTCACGAATAAAACGTAAAACGTAATCAGCCGATGAGGCGTTGTCAGGCAAAATTAGCCGCAACGAGTCTGGTAACCGACAATTCGTCGCAGGGCAGTCGAGGTGGGACAGTGCACCAGAATATGGGCCACTGTCAACTGGGCATCACAGCGACAATGAGGCGGGTCTTCATGGCGCTGGAGGTAGCCGTGTGTTGCCCAAGCATGGCCAATGCGGAGCCGTCAGAGAACTACAGAGACCCTGTGAGAAGTGTGAATGGAGGACTGTCACACATTCATAGTCTCCTTATTGGCATGCAGATTGTTGTGCTTACTAAGATTATACCATTCCGTCTGCAAAGGCTGAGAAATCTAGCGGCGTAAAAATGAATGCAAGTCAATTACTGGAATGCCAATTTCCGTAAGCAGTTTCCGTGTAGCCTGTTTAGCCAGCCTGTCAGCCAGTTCGTTGCCTGGGATCCCGACGTGTCCTGGGGTCCACACAACTATAACTGAAGGACCGGACCAGTCCAGGGCATAGATGGACTCCTGGATGGTCGCTACCAAAGGATGACGAGGGTACCACTGGTCGATAGCTTGGAGGCTGCTCAAGGAGTCAGTGCATAGAAGAAACGACTCCCCAGTGTATGAACGGGTGTGCTCAGGAGCACGAGACATAGCCACCAGCTCTACAGTGAAAACACTGCAGCCATCAGGCAAGGAATTCTGTTCAATATGTCCTCCATCGACATACGCGAAGCTGACGTGACCATCAACCATCGAGCCGTCGCTATAAATCACTTCATGGCCTCGGTACATGTCAAGAATCGAAATGAAGTGACAGCAGAGAGCCGCGACGTGAACTGAGTCCTTTGGGCCACGCAAGAAGTCCAGGCGAAGCCCTGGCCTAGATGTACATCACGAAGGTGTATCAAATTTACCTCGGGTATAGGTGGTAAAGGAAAGAACTCCAGTTCAGGTAGAAGAGATCGGACGCGAACTGCAATTGTGAGCCATGACCTGGACCGCCGATGCCGGAGATGAACCACTGTGGTGGGAGAAGGAGAAGGGTAGTACAGATGCTCAGTAAACTACGAACGTGTGCAACGTAACTGGTGAGCAGTTGCGCATACCTGACCTGCAATGGAGGGATTCCAGCCTGCGCCAGGAAGCTGGTCACCGGACTCGTGCTAAAAGCTCCCGTTGCCAGTCGAACGCCACAGTTATGCACTGGGTCGAGATAAGGCAATGCTGAATGCGACACAGAACCATAAACCAGACTCCCATAGTCAAGGCGGGATTGAACAAGGGCTCTGTAGACCTGCAGCAGCATAGAGTGGTCTGCACCCCAGTTGATGCTGCTCATCCAGTGGAGGGCACTAAGGTGTTGCCAGCACTTCCGCTTAAGCTGACGAAGGTGAGGAAGCCAAGCGAATCAGGCTTCAGAAACCAGTCCTAGGAATCGATATGTCTCCACTACAGTGAGGGGATCGTCAGTAAGGTAAAGTTGTGGTTCTAGATGAACGGTACGACGCCGACAGAAGTGCAGAACACGACTTTGCGGCCGAAAACTGGAAGCCGGGGCTACAGTTCATGACTGCGCCTTGTGGACGTCTCCTTGTAGGCGCCGCTCAGCAGCACCAGTAGTGGTGGAGCAGTATGAAACGCAGTTGTCTGCATACAGAGAGGGCGAGAAGGATGGCCCTACAGCTGCTGCTAGACCGTTAATGGTCACTCAATACAGAGCCCTGTGCGGCACAATTCTCCTGGATATGGGGGGAACTATGGGAGGCGCGAGCTTGGACACGGAAAGTATGAAACTACGGGATATTCTGTATAAAAATCGGGAGCCCGTCTCAGGACCCCACTAGTATAATGTGGCAAGGATATCATGTCGCCAGGTGGTGTCATATGCTTTTTGTAAGTTAAAAAAGACGGCAACAGGATGTTGGCGTCTGGAAAAGGCTATTCGGATGGCAGACTTGGGGGACATGAGATTACCAATGGTACAGCAACCGAGGCGGTAGCCACCCTGACACGGAGCCAGTAGGCCACATGACCCAAGGAACAGCCCAACCACTGACACACCATACGTTCCAGGAGCTTACAAATAACATTGGTGAGGCTTATGGGCCGATAGCTATGCATATCAAGCGAGCTTTTGCCGGTTCGAGCACTGGTATGACGGTGCTCTGCCGGCATTGCGATGGAAAGACGCCATCGCACCAGATCCGGTGGAGGAGGACGAGGAGATGTCACTTGTAGTCAGACGAAAGATGTTTAATCATCTGACTGTGGACCCGATATGGCCCAGGAGCTGTGTCAGGGCAATGTGCAAAGGCACTGGGGAGCTCCCACTCTGTTAATGGAGCGTTATATTGTTCACTGAGGTGTGTAGTGAAAGAGAGGACTTTCCCTTCCATCCGCCATCTGAGACTGCGAAAGGCTGGGAGGTATTTCTACGATGCTGAGGCGCAAGCACTGTGCTCAGCAAAGTTCTCGGCAATTTGCGTCGGTTGACAACACAAAATTCCACTGGAAGATTACATTATCGTGAGGTTGGGAAGGCATGAAGCACACAAGGAGGCAGGTTATGTCTCACGGTCACCTTCTGCCACCGATTAAGTATTTGTAGCCATTTCTATGGTCGATGAGACATCAGTGAGATCCAAATCTGCAGGGGATGGTAAGATCTTTAACCCATCGTCAGATCCAGAATTGAAAGGGAGTGGTGGTGTTGGGGTCACCAGTATTTGTAGCCATTTCTATGGTCGATGAGACATCAGTGAGATCCAAATCTGCAGGGGATGGTAAGATCTCCACCACATCCTCAGATCCAGAACTGAAAGGGAGTGTTGGTGTTGGGGCCACCAGAGTGTAATGTTTCTTAGCAGACTTCTTCTTAGTTTGCTTGCTCTCTCGCTTCTCTTTAAGGGATTGCTGGGAAGATTTCTCTGGAGCAGCTTCAGGCACAGAGGAAAACCGTGAAGCTCTTTGTGCATCAGATTTTGCCTCCTTGAGCCTCTGGCGAGTGTCTGCCATGACATTAGTGGAGACCTACGAAGAGAGGGCCCCAAGGAACCCGTTCCACACGAGAGGAGCCGGCGGAGGCTGTTGCTTCTCTGGCAGGGGGGAGGGGACCGAAGTCCCCTGCGTTTGGGGGGTCTTTCTCCCAAAGTAAGTGCTTTGGGAGCAATGGAGGAAGATTTACCCCTACCACCAAGGAGGTGGATGTATTTTGATGGCCCACAGGACCCACTGTTCGTGGCCAAGAGTGTGGAATCACTGGCATTTCGGACGGCGATGGTGATGCAGCTGCAGCATATGCCGATATCAACCGAATGAGGTGTAATCGTTAAATTTACGTTTAGCCTCTGCATAAGTCAACCGGTCCACGGTCTTTTACTCCATGACTTTCCGCTCCTTTTGGAGTACTGGGCAGTCTGGGGTGCAGGGGGAATGGTCTTCTCCACAGTTCATGCAAGTGGGACGAGGCGCACATGGAGTACCTGTGTGCAGGAGACGTCTGCAGTCTCGATATGTGGCGCTGGAAGTACAGCGGAAGACATGTGCTCGAACTTCCAGCACTTAAAGCACAGCACAGAAGGAGAAACGTATGGTTTAACGTCACAGGCTAAGATGAAGGCACCAGTAGCAACGCTGTTGTTTTTTGGGTCCCCTGTAAACGCGCCAGATGAAATGAACACCCCGCCGTTCTAAATTGGCGTTGAGCTCGTCGTTAGACTGCAAGAAGAGATCGCGATAGAAAATGATCCCCTGAACCATGTTGAGGTTTTTATGGGGAGTGACTGAAACAGGAATATCACCCAGCTTGTCACAGGCGAGTAACGCTTGGGACTCGGATGGGGATGCTCTCTGAATCAAGGCTGCGGCGTTTCGCATCTTGGACAGTGCTGTCACTTCTCCAAACATATCCTCAAGGTGTGCAACCAAAAATTGAGGCTTCATAGGTAGAAAGCAGTCCCCATTAGTTCTGCTGCAAACTAAAATCCGAGGCGAATATGGCTCTCTCCGATCTTTAGCCCTATGTTCCTCCCTTGCTGTAGCGATGGAGTGAAACGATTTAGGGTCACACCTGTCAGCATTGTATTCGCTCTTGCTCTTCTTAGAGACTGCTTGTGCTGTGCAGTCGCCAGCAAGAGATGTCTCCATTGCAGGTCATCCGTCCTGATGCAACCCTCTCCGATCAGGGGCTTTCCCCATGTGCGCCACCCAGTCATAGCAAAGACCAACTGGCATGATGGCCGTTGGCGGGAGTCGTGATGCCCCAGGAAGACAGGCATCTACTCCTGGGCACACGTGGGGAGTTCGCAGCTCAGGCATCAGCAGGGCTACCACCAAATGGGTACATGACGACCCCACCACCATGGGACAGCTACTGAATATTGGGTTCAGACAAATCCAATAATTTCATGGTGGCGAAAGAGGACAGGAGACAATGGAAGAAGATGACATACCCCAGAAAGTGTACTCACCCCAACAATTGAATTGCAGGTGGAGATGCAAAGCCATGACAAGAGATTCATGAGACTGTAAGGACTCTGTGGATAACTCATGCACCACATAAGGTGTTCTTCCCCATATTGCCCGCACTTCTGTAGAATTTTGAAAGTGGCAGGTCAAACCATAGATTGGGATCTGACCTCATAGGGCCTAAAAGTGTGACTCCTGTTAGTCGTTTTTTACGACAGACCGATTCTATCCCCTGTACTCATTGCGGGACTATTTTTATTTTTTAGTTTTGTACATGTGGTTAAACTTCTTCACAACAGTCGGGCCTAATTGAAGCAGAAACGTGAGATGTCAGTTCTAACGAAAAGGATTGATCAGCCACTGTAGATTTATGATATTTTTTCATTGTGTACTTCTTTTTGATTGCTCTTTACCGATCCCCATTCAATTTTGGGTATTTTCATTGTGCATTTTAGCGTAATTGATATCTCTGGCCCCAACTGTATTTAATTTGTATTTTTATCGACCCCCAGACATGATCATCAACAATATTACCATTAAAGAACCTTATAATAGTAGTTTCGCTTCACAACTGTGAAAAACCAGTATCAATAATTTACCATCCTGTACGTAAATTTGCTAACATTGCTATGTCATGAAGTCAGAGTAAAAATAAACTTTAATAACGAAAACATAAGATTTTCATTTCTTCTAACATATGGTTATGCCTGAACATGTACACTAATTTCTGTTTGCAAAAACGTTTCATAACATTATTTTATGTCTTTTGGTGAGATAAAAGAATGTGATGAGCACATTATGTAATATTTGACACAGAAAATGTGGTTGGTAATGGCTCACGGCCGAAATTAGCTAACAGCACGACTTTTTGTTTTATTAAACACTTAGAGGATGTGGACCCCGTGGGATCAAAATACTGTGCACTATAACCTTGTTGCGTTACCTGCAACTACATTACTTTGTTATTTATATGCCTTTTCTTGTCAGGAAGGTTACAAGAAGATTTTGATGTACAGTTCAGTGTTATTAGCCGGCCGTGGTGGCCGAGCGGTTCTAGGCGCTTCATTCCGGAACCGCGCGACTGCTACGGTGGCAGGTTCGAATCGTGCCTCGTGCATGCATGTGTGTGATGTCCTTAGGTTAGTTAGGTTTAAGTACTTCTAAGTTCTAAGGGACTGATGACCTCAGATATTAAGTCCCATAGCGCTCAGATCCATTTGAACCATTCAGTGTTATTCCGTGCATTATTACCTTTTTTCCACCTGCTAAAACTAAAACATTTTTTGGTTTTTAATTGCCATCAGTTTGGATTCTGGAGAAATGTAGGAACACACGAGACAGTATCGACCTGACGACTTCTCATAGAAGATAGGCTAAGGAAAGGGAAACCTACGTTTACGGCATCTGTACTTGGGGAAACATTTTGACAATGATGACTGGAAGTCTCTCTTTCAAACTCTGATGTTGGCAGGGGTAATATACAGAGAGCAAAAAGCTATTTACAATTTGTACAGAAACCAGATTGCAGTTATAAGAGTCGAGGGGCACAAAACGGAAACAATGGTTGCGAAGAGTGTGAGACAGTGTCATAGCCTATCCCCAATGTTATTCAGTATGTACTTTGAACAAGCGGCAAAGGAAACCAAAGAAAAGTTTGTAGAGGGAATTAGAGTTCAGGGAGAACAAATAAAAACTTTGAGGTTTGCTGATGACATTGTAATTCTTGCAGAGACAGTAAAGCTCTTGGAAGGGCGGTTGAACGAAATGGTAAGAAATTTGAAAGGACGATATAAGATGAACATAAACAAAAACAAAACGAGGGTAGTGGAATGTAGTCGAACTAAATCAGGTGCTGATAAGGGAATCAGATTCAGAAACTAGATATTTAAAGTAGTAGGTTAGTTTTGCTATCTGGGAAGCAAAATAACTGATGATGACCGAAGTAGAGAGAGTATAAAATGTAGACTAGGAATGGCAAGAAAAGCATTTATGAAGAGGAGAAATTTGTCAACGTTGGGTATAGATTTAAGTGTCCGGAAATCCTTTCGCCGGCCAGGGTGTCCAAGTGGTTCTAGGCGCTACAGTCTGGAACCGCGCGACCGCTACGGTCGCAGGTTCGAATCCTGCCTCGGGCATAGATGTGTGTGATGTCCTTAGGTTAGTTAGGTTTAAGTAGCTCTACGTTCTCGGGGACTGATGATCTCAGCAATTAAGTCCCATAGTGCTCAGAGCCATTCGAACCTTTCTTTTTTTAATCCTTTCCTCAAGTATTTGTATGGAGCTGAAACATGGAGAATAAACAGTTTAGACAAGAAGAGAATAGAAGTTTTTGAAATGTGGAGCTGCAGAAGAATGCTGAAGATTAGACGAGTAGATCACGCAACTAATGAGGAGGTACTGAATAGAAATGGAGAGAAGAAAAATTTTTGATGCAACCTGACTAGAAGAAGGATCGGTTGGTGGGACATATTTTGAGACATGAAAGGGTCACCAGTTTAGTAGGGGAGCGTGGAAGGTTGAAGTCGTAGAGGGAGACCAAGAGATGAGTGGTGTAGGCAGATTCTGAAGGATGTAAACTGCAGTAGTTGCTCGGAGACGAAGCGGCTTGCACAGGATAGCGTAGCATGGAGAGCTGCATCAGTCTATTGCCTGAAGACCATAACAACAACATTTGCCATTTCTTGTGAATCGCGGTAGTGGAAAATTTTGGTGTATGTGATTGCTTTATCATGACATGTAAGTTAAGTGTGTTTTTTTTCTTTTTTATAGAGGTTGAATTGTAAATTGTGTATCGTAAGGCGTCCCGGCATGTTTTACAAAGCTGGGTTCGGCCTGGTACGCCACCTCCATGGGAACTGCTGCCGCCACGTTCTCCTAACAGAGTATTACAGTGACGTCGTTGGCGAGGTCAGTGAAGTTGTACCTGAACATTCTGAGCAGTGCCTTAGTTAAACTGTCAGATGTGCTTTAACGATTACAGGTAATTTACTTGCCTTTTGAATTTTAAAATATTTTATTGCAATTATCAGTGGCGTTAAATATTTTAGTCAATCCATTTATTTTCAGTTTGAAATATATTGTGGTAATTGTCAACTGTATTTAAAAATTTTAGCCAATTTCCAAGCCTTTCAGTTTAATATAATTTTATCAGCATTTGGCTAACAGAATTCTGAACGGATCGAAAATTTCGTGACTGCAGTTATCAGTTCTGCCTTAAGGACTACTTGCTAATCAACTTCTTCTTTTCTGGACTTCTGTTGTTTCAGTGCCAATGCATGTAAGTATTCGCCATTCAATAAATAGCTATTTATCAATTTCGTTCATTTATTTCTGTTAAGGATGGCATTCTATTTCTTCACAATTCGTCGTGATTAATGAAGTGAATTAAACCAAGTTTATGGAATTGACGATAGAAAAAAATGGAAATGCTGTGTGGCTAGGGCCTCCCGTCGGATAGAGCGTTCGTCTGGTGCAAGTCTTTCGAGTTGCGCCACTTCGGCGACTTGCGTGTCGATGGGGATGAAATTATGATGATGAGGACAACACAACACGCAGTCCCTGAGCGGAGAAAATCTCCGACCCAGGCCGTTACATATGATATGCTGTCGCGCTGACCACTCATCTACCAGGGGCGGACTGACGATAGATGGGATGCTCTTTTTGAAGACACGTTTTTTCAGTGTGCAGAATCTGAACGTGATCTCTACGTTCATATCAGAGGACTCTTAGTCCGACACCACCTAACATACCTCGCTATAACAGGGCCATTATAATTTCTTTAATTAGATTTTATATGTATGGTATTACGAAGAGACAATATTTTCTCAAGCTGTAGCTTACAGAGCTGAAGGATAGTAGTGTCAGACTGATTCCACAGCTGGAGAATCTTCAGCAGCACACCTCCCGCTCCTGTCTGATCAAAAGTATACTAACACCCGTATGTAATGCAGAATTTCCCACCAGCTGTTACCTGAGGCGGATCTAGCAGTATAAAGGGAGGTGCAGGCAGAGTAACGTGTTGCCAGTAGAGGTGTAGTAACAGCAGAACGGGTACCGGTCAAGGTAGCCCACATATCAGTGATTTCGAACGTGTGCTATTAACTGCATGTCACCTGAGTAAGAAATCCATGAGGGACATTTTAACCTATACAGAACTGCTCAAGTGCACTGTTGACAGTTGGTGATGAGACTGTGAAGCGGAAACGGGAGGGAACAACCACAGTTAAACAAAGACCACCCTGATTTCAAATACTGATGGTCACGGACCGTCCAGACCTGTTGAGAGTGGTTATAAAAATCGGATGAAACCAACAGAAGAAGTCATTCGCGAGTTCCAAAGTGCAGCCAGCAATGCAGATGGTAGAATGACTGTGCACAGGGAGTTTGAAAGAATAGTGGTACGATCATCGAGCTGCTCATGTTCAACACATTTCTGTAATCAGTGACAAGCGATGATTGGAGTGGTATATAGAGCGACGCCACTTGACATTGGGTAATTGGAAACGAGTGATTTGAAATGATGAATCACGCTGTGTCATGTGGCAGTCCTATGGAAGGGTCTTGGTTTGGCGAAATCATGGGGAATATTACCTGCTGCCAATTGTAGTACCAACAATGAAGTACGGTGGACGTGGTGTCACGGTATCGGGGGGTTTTTCGTGGTCAAGGTGTGGACCACCTATTGCACTCGAGAAAACACTAAATGCGGAAGGATAAGAATACATTTTACCTCATTATGTTTAGCGCACACTAGAAGAACAGTTCGGAGATGAAGACTGCATCAGCATGACAGTACACACTGTCGTAAAGCAGCGTCTGTAAGGTAATGGTTTGTGGACAAGAACGTTCCTGAAATGAAATGGCCTGTCCTAAGTACCGACCTGAACCGAGTGGAACATCTTTGGCATGAGACAGAACGTCAACTTTGCTCCAGACCGCAGTATCCATTGCCTTCTCTGATTTCGGCTGTCGAGGAAGAATGGCCGCTGTTCCTCCATCGACATTCAGACTCATCAGCGGAGTTCAAGCTGTCATAAAGGCGACGGTTGGACACACACCACATTAATAATCACTAAAAAATCTCCGTATGCTTTTGATCAGAGAGCGTATTTCCGCCTATAACAAATCACTGGTGCAAGGGGCTGTTGCCGATGTTAAGAAGATATCCTGTATGCTGACTTATAGATCAGGGACAATCGGGAGAATTGGCGTCGAAGATTTATAATTTTTTGAAGCCATATTGACTATTAATCGACAATGATTGTTTCAAAAATATGATAAGGTTTTCAAATATCACTACCAGTCACAGAATTTGTTGACAAATGAATTATTTATTTAACGACATGCTCTTAGGGGATACCTCATCATCAGGCTATATCGGCATTACAAAAAGAAACCTTCTCTCTCTCTCTCTCTCTGTGTGTGTGTGTGTCTCTCTCTCTCCACAGAATGATCACAGCAGTCATATAAGAACCTTTGATAGTCTGATGCATTAATAAAGTCATTTATTTTTTACGTCAGGGGCCAATGTCATAGTCCATTATTGCTGGTTTGTTACGATACAGTAAACTCCTAAATCTGCTAAATAAATGAAAGATTCATCGGATACTACACAAGGAACTACAGTGTTACATACTACGTTCCATAGACCACCAATTGGATTTCTTGGTGCTCAGACACGATACAGTTGAGTTGTCCGTGTTTCTTAGTAATATTTTTCCACATTTATTCTATTCTAGAGCTAGTTATGTTTATTAACATATTAATATCAGATGAGTTTTTCTGTTAAATTAAGGGATGTATTTACAATCAATACACAAGGATGGCATCCTGATTTTTCTTATGTGCGTAATTTTCGCACTTGCTCCTGTGCTTCAGTGGGTAATTTCCCTTATCATTCACTGCCTCAATCGCTCCGTGTATCTCGCTCACTGTTTAAAATATTTGTTTGTTAATATTTAGTTGATGCATCAAAACTAAAGTGAATTCGGATCGAATAGAATGTGTTAAAGAAGAGACTGGACTTTTACTTTCAAAATAACTATAGGTCGTTCACTGTGCGGAATATTTTACAGCATTCCACTGCACGAGGAACTTCACATTTAGCACACCCCTAAAAATGTTCCTATCCAAATTCCTCTTGCTATTTTCCTCTGTTTATTTGTCGTGTTTGGGGAAAATTATGGAAAATACCCGGCAGTGAGACGAGTCGGGTTTGGTGCGTCCAATTGATGTATGTTATAGAGAGGATACGACTGTTTCCCGACAATAATCATGAGTTCCAATCATCATTTTTCACCGCCATATTTTTTGTGGACAACGCACTCATTAAAGCATAGAGCAAGAGATGAATACATTAAGCAGATTCTGAAGGATGTAGGCTGCAGTACGTACTGGGAGATGAAGCAGACTGAACAGGATAGAGTAGCATGGAGAGCGGCATCAAACCAGTCTCAGGATTGAAGACCACAACAACAACAATAACAAAGCATGCAATATACAACAAATGGCTAAAAATCTTCTGATAATATGTTTACAGCCTGCTACTGGCTATTTGGTAGTATACAACTGAAAATCCTTACTATCCACGCCTCACGCATTCTTACTGTAATCCCTGGCCGGCCAGGGTGGCCGAGCGGTTCTCGGTGCTACATTCGGGAACCACGCGACCGCTATGGTCGCAGGTTCGTATCCTGCCTCGGGCATGGATGTGTGTTATGTCCTTAGGTTAGTTAGGTTTAAGGAGTTCTAAGTTCTAGGGGTCTGATGACCTCAGAAGTTAAGTCCTATAGTGCTCAGAGCCATTTGATTTTGTAATCCATGACAATAATTAGCTTTTGCACGATGCCGTTGTATAAATTAACGTTTTGAAACGCATCGTCATCGAACGTGTTGACCAAAATGATATATCTCTTGTCCATCCATTTCATGAACACCTACATGTTTCAGCACACCGTTACATGTTCGCCCTTGTTCAGTTTTTCTACTCTCGTGGAATGCCTTTCTGTTTCGCTTCGCTGTATCGTCAATGTCGTTGATGTTAGTCGTTAATTTGTGAACCACATCTGGACTAGTGCACATGTTGTTAAGTACAACAGTCTTTCAGAGAAAATAATGAGGTTTCAAAACATTTCGATAAGTTATTTCCTCTTCAAGCTGATCTAATTCGTGTCTTTACAAGAATAAACAATTAAAATCATTATAACTGGTCGAGAATCCATTAGATGGACTGACGAGTGGTACTATCCAGTGGAGAGAGCATTATGTAATACACTCCTGGAAATTGAAATAAGAACACCGTGAATTCATTGTCCCAGGAAGGGGAAACTTTATTGACACATTCATGGGGTCAGGTACATCACATGTTCACACTGACAGAACCACACGCACATAGACACAGGCAACAGAGCATGCACAATGTCGGCACTAGTACAGTGAATATCCACCTTTCGCAGCAATGCAGGCTGATATTCTCCCATGGAGACGATCGTAGAGATGCTGGATGTAGTCCTGTGGAACGGCTTGCCATGCCATTTCCACCTGGCGCCTCAGTTGGACCAGCGTTCGTGCTGGACGTGCAGACCGCGTGAGACGACGCTTCATCCAGTCCCAAACATGCTCAATGGGGCACAGATCCGGAGATCTTGCTGGCCAGGGTAGTTGACTTACACCTTCTAGAGCACTTTGGGTGGCACGGGATACATGCGGACGTGCATTGTCCTGTTGGAACAGCAAGTTCCCTTGCCGGTCTAGGAATGGTAGAACGATGGGTTCGATGACGGTTTGGATGTACCGTGCACTATTCAGTGTCCCCTCGACGATCACCAGAGGTGTACGGCCAGTGTAGGAGATCGCTCCCCACACCATGATGCCGGGTGTTGGCCCTGTGTGCCTCGGTCGTATGCAGTCCTGATTGTGGCGCTCACCTGCACGGCGCCAAACTCGCATACGACCATCATTGGCACCAAGGCAGAATCGACTCTCATCGCTGAAGACGATACGTCTCCATTCTTCCCTCCATTCACGCCTGTCGCGACACCACTGGAGGCCGGCTGCACGATGTTGGGGCGTGAGCGGAAGACGGCCTAATGGTGTGCGGGACCGTAGCCCAGCTTAATGGAGACGGTTGCGAATGGTCCTCACCGATACCCCAGGAGCAACAGTGTCCCTAATTTGCTGGGAAGTGGCGGTGCGGTCCCCTACGACACTGCGTAGGATCCTACGGTCTTGGCGTGCATCCGTGCGTCGCTACGGTCCGGTCCCAGGTCGACGGGCACGTGCACCTTCCGCCGACCACTGGCGACAACATCGATGTACTGTGGAGACCTCACGCCCCACGTGTTGAGCAATTCGGCGGTACGTCCACCCGGCCTCCCGCATGCCCACTATACGCCCTCGCTCAAAGTCCGTCAACTGCACATACGGTTCACGTCCACGCTGTCGCGGCATGCTACCAGTGTTAAAGACTGCGATGGAGCTCCGTATGCCACGGCAAACTGGCTGACACTGACGGCGGCGGTGCACAAATGCTGCGCAGCTAGCGCCATTCGACGGCCAACACCGCGGTTCCTGGTGTGTCCGCTGTGCCGTGCGTGTGATCATTGCTTGTACAGCCCTCTCGCAGTGTCCGGAGCAAGTATGGTGGGTCTGACACACCGGTGTCAATGTATTCTTTTTTCCATTTCCAGGAGTGTAGTTTTGTAACACCTCCCGATCTAAAACTCGTAGTTCTCGGTTGTTTCATGTCACCGAATACATCCGTCGGATATATCTGCCCAACCCATTGTGAATGGGCAGGCCATAACGAATTTATCCGTCATGCCCACTTACAAGGTTAATGGCAACAGCTCGCAATTCTGTCAGAAGCCACACTTTATCAGTTTAAAGTACGATAGCGTTAACGATTGCGAAGAGTATCATCAGACGAATCTGAAACACAGAGCAGGTATGAGAGTGTGCGGACGCGTACTCACGAGAATAGCTCACGGCCGTGTTGGGCTTGCCTTTTTCTTTGAAACATATTTGCCCAGTGTATCTGTACGGCACAGAGCAGAGTATTAGTACAGAAATCCTGACCAAAATTGCAAAATTAAAGGTTGCGCACCGATTGTAGCAAGTATATATCATAGTAACTGACCAACTGGTGGGTTCATAACTCAATTCTCATGGGCTTGAGACATGTCTGTCAGCCCCTAGCAACAACTGAAGAAGAGCTTTTTCTCCCGGGGAACATTTTTTTTGATTGACGTATTAGCTTGATTCTAATTTTTTTTATGGGTTCACTAAATGATTGTTTGAAACCGAAGAAGATTTAAATGTTAAAGATTTGTAACGGTTTGTACTTAAAACATGGACTAAATCCAATTACTTGATTGGCACGGTTCGAGAGACAGCTTCAAAGATAGAAAATCCCCAAATTTCTCCTACGCACATATAAGACTTTTTGAAAATATCTACATTTATCTCATCGAAAAATTCATGTGTGTTTCGATTAAAAACGACCATAGAACCAATTATGGTATCTGTGTGACTCGTGCGAAACTATAAAACTTTACTTATTGACGATTAGTGAGATTTTCAAAAAATAATTAGTATGCAATCTGTACATATTTCCTTTCCCATTAAAACATTAACCAGTTAAAATAAGTTTGTACATTTTTTTTTTTTTTAGATAAATAAACTCATGTTCATACAAGTCATGGACTGTGCGGCTGTTCCCGGCGGAGGTTCGAGTCCTCCCTCCAGCATGGGTGTCTGTGTTCGTCCTTAAGATAATTTAGGTTAAGTAGTGTGGAAGCTTAGGGACTGATGACCTTATCAGGTAAGTCCCATAAGATTTCACACACCTTTGAACTTTTTTTTCATACAAGTGAATCTACAAACCAGCCTCACAGAAATTCGTACACTGAAAATTCATCGCTCCTACTCTAAGCGTACATAAATAGTTACATGTATTCTTTATATGTTCTATTCAAAAAATCATGAACTTACGTATAAACAAAAACACGAGCTCAATTTGAAAAAACTTGCACAGAAGCCTGGGACAATTGCCTATCGTGATCGGGGCCATTAGAAAAATGAACGTAGCAGCTGCGGTAACCTAGACTAGACAAACTGATATACACATCTCAATACACGTATACAGGGTGGTCCATTGGTAGTGACCGGGCCAAATATCTCACGAAATAAGTGTCAAACGTAAAAACTACAAAGAACGAAATTTGTCTAGCTTGAATGGGGAAACCAGATGGCGCTACGGATGACCCGCTAGATGGCAGTGCCATCGGTCAAACGGATATCAACTGTGTTTTGTAGAATAAGAAACACCATTTTTTGTTACATATTCGTGTAATACATAAAGAAATATGAATGTTTTAGTTGGACCAATTTGTTCGGTTTGTGATAGATGGTGCTGCAATAGTCACAAACGTATAAGTACGTGGTATCACTTGACATTCCACAAGTGAGGACGGTATTTGCTTCGTGATACTACCCGTGTTAAAATCAGCCGTTTACCAAATGTAGAAAAGGTCGATATCGTGTTGATGTATGGCTATTGTGATCAAAATGCCCAACGGGCCTGTGCTATGTATTCTGCTCGGTATCCAGGACGACATCATCCAAGTGTCCGGACCGTTCGCTGGATCGTTACGTTATTTAAGGGAAAAGGAAGTGTTCAGCCACAAGTGAAACGTCAACCACGACCTGCAACAAATAATGATGCCCAAGTAGGTGTTTTAGCTGCTGTCGCGGCCTATCCGCACATCAGTAGCAGACAAATTGCGCGACAATCGGGAATCTCAAAAACGTCGGTGTTGAGAATGCTACTTCAACATCGGTTGCACCATATTTCTATGCACCTGGAATTGCATAGCGACGACTTTGAACGTCGTGTACAGTTCTGCCAATGGGCACAAGAGAAATTACTGGACGATGACAGATTTTTTGCACGCGTTCTATTTAACGATGAAGTGTCATTCACCAACAGCGGTAACGTAAACCGGCATAATAAGCACTATTGGGCAACGGAAAATTCACGATGGCTGCGACAAGTGGAACATCAGCGAGCTTGGTGGGTTAATGTATGGTGCAGCGTTATGGGAGGAAGGATAATTGGCCCCCATTTTATCGATGCCAATCTAAATGGTGCAATGTGTGCTGATTTCCTATGCAATGTTCTACCGATGTTACTACAAGGTGTTTCACTGCATGACAGAATAGCGATGTACTTCCGATGGATGTCCGGCACATAGCTCGCGTGCGGTTGAAGCAGTATTGAATAGCATATTTCATGACAGGTGGATTGGCCGTCGAAGCACCATACAATGGCCCGCACGTTCACCGGATCTGACGTCCCCGGATTTCTTTCTGTGGCGAAAGGTGGAGGATATTTGCTATCGTGGTCCACCGACAACGCCTGACATCATGCGTCAACATTACGGAAGGCGAACTACTCACTGTTGAGAGGAATGTCATTACACGTATTGCCTAATGCATTGAGGTTGACGGACAACATTTTGAGCATTTGTTGCATTAATGTGGTATTTACAGGTAATCACCCTGTAACAGCATGCGTTCTCAGAAATGATAAGTTTACAAAGGTACAAGTACCACATTGGAACAATTGAAATAAAATGTTGAGACGTACCTGCTGTCTACATTTTAATTTAAAGAAACCTACCTGTTACCAACTGTTCGTCTAAAATTGTGAGCCATATGTTTGTGACTATTACAGCGCCATCTATCACAAAGCGAAAAAAGTGGTCCAACTAAAACATTCATATTTCTTTACGTACTACAGGAATATGTAATAAAAATGGGGGTTCCTATTGAAAGAAAACGCACTTGATATCCGTTTGACCCATGGCAGCGCCATCTAGCGGGTCAGCCATAGCGCCATCTGGTTTCCCCCTTCAAGCTAGACGAGTTTCGTTCTTTGTAGTTTTTTCGTTTGACGTTTATTTCGTGAGATATTTGGTCCAGTCACGATCAATGGACCTCCCTCTGAAAGGTCTCTGTTGGATTCCTTTCATGTTAATTTCTTAAATCTGTTGTCATTTACGGCATAAATTCCTCTTCTAAATTTACTGTGGCGTTTCTGACTATCTGCGAGGAGACTGAGCAGTGGGACGTGTTACTTTTACACGTAAACAAGAACGATCTGTCACACTACTACACTTTAAAGCACAGTTTATATCTAATTCATATATGTAATTCATGTCACACAGTCTCATATGGAAACTACATCCGCTTTCTTTTATATACTGTTTATGATAAGATACTGTCATCCCCCTTCCCTTCCTGTGAACGAATGAATGAGCAAATATATTTCTAGTTGCATGCTGGATGTTAGTAGACAAGCCTGTCTGCTAGAGAACAGTAGGACCAACGTCGGAACAGGTAGCTACGCTTTCTAAAAGCAGAGAGGTTTCTATCCTTAGTATTGTCCTGTCCGTCCCTTGTCATGTTGGTATAGGAAGCTGCCTCTCTGGTCACTTTCGTTTTGTATACGGAAGCATCCTTGGTAGAAACCCAGGTCAGTCTGTCCGTGGCGAGCATCTGAAGTGGTATGATCTCCGGCTAAGCGCGTGTCTGCTAAGTCCGTAGGACAATGGATTTCTTAAGTTCAGCCTAACTGAAAATTTAATCACCTTTATTTCAGGTTTAGCTCTAAAATATGTAATGTTATCTTAAATTGCAACGCAGTGTGATTCGAGTGTACAGTTCAGATTATCTTCCGGTAGTTGCTTTGTCACTACTTTGTGAGTAAAGTGGAACCACGTGTTGATCAGTAACTCTAACTAAGATCATCAATCTTAAATGCGAATGTGCGTGAGATTATAACGTCTCGTCTTGACAATATTTTTCTACATAGCAACTTTTCTTTATGTTCAACCCACGTGGGGCGTACTTTGTGAGACCAGTACCACGTGCTTATACAATTGTTTCACCCATCAGGTTAATAGTAAGACGATAGTAACCAGTTCGAGGTTTTTCTTTTGTAGATTGGTTTTCGATCTAACTTATTTTAATTATCAAAATTATTGTGGAGTTACACTCTTTGTGTAAACCAAGTTGACCACGTTAAGCATGTCGTGTAAGCATCAAAGTAGCTCTCAGCTATTCTTTTCGGGAAGATTTCACAGAGAGTTAGTATGAGTTTAGTATATCAGTGTGTGGTAATTACATGACGGACAGGATTGCGCTACGAACGTTACTTCTTTGGGTGAAAATTGAATAGGTTGGTTGTGGTTAATTTCCTCTTGCATATGTTTCAACGTTCTTCGTGTGTTATTTTATGAATGCAGTGTTGTATGTAGTCTCCCAATCTGGGCTCCCTATTTAATGTGTTCCGTAAGATTACAAACTCACGTTTTCACAATCCTAAATAAGGCACCAGTTTAGTTATGAATCAAGTTTAATATGCTCAAATTTCAATGATCAATCTTAAAATAAGTTTCCAAATATAAACCGATTTATTTCTTTTTATTTAAATTCTCTTATATATATATATATATATATATATATATATATATATATATATATATATATATATATATATTGTCGTATGACGAATAAAAGATTATAATTAATGTTAGTCTGGTTTGGAATTTGGTAAGCTAGACTGGATACCTGGTGAAACAGTTCCTCAGTAATGCAAGGTTAACTTCCCCAGACAGCTCACAGCTTTTATCCCACTTTTATGGTCATGAATATCAGCACCGCTTTCGTAGCAAATTAAGGCAACAACATTACACATGGCGACCCTATTCTGTGATTCCGCTAGACTCTGGAATCTCTGAAACGTTAGATTGCTAGCGTTGTATAATCTTAATATTTTTCCCTGCAGCGCTCAAACAACTTGTGCTTTGTTTTTGAGCATACTTTCAATAGATTCACGGCGTTTGTGTTGTTTGCCTTGTTTTGTTTTCTATATTTGTGTGTTTTATATATGTGTGTGTGTTTTTTTTTCTCGCTTGTAAATTGCTCTGTTTCGATCAAAGATATAAATTTGTTTTGCGTGTGAAAAAGTGCGTACTAGGTTGGGTACCTTTCGTGTGACTCTCGTGCTTTTTGGGGGATACATTTATTCTGATTAGTGTGTTGCGTACCGAGTATAATAAATTGAACTAATGCTGACACGTAACCAAGCTAAAAGTAGGCGGTCCAACAACTTAAGCAACATGGACCAAGGGGATAATCCGATTTCGAATATTAACGCGTCGGACGGTTCCGAAAATGCAATGGGGAATACTTCAGAGGAAATGCAAAACAGGACGAACGGGCCAGAAATTAATTTTCCTCCAACTAACCAAATTTATTTGAAAGAACTCATGAAAGCCTTATTGCAACAAAATAAAGAAAACGCAGAGAAATCTATCCGAGAGCTAGGCGATCAAATGGCGCAAAAATCAGATAAATCGATTCGAGAGCTAGGCGAACAAATGACAGAGAAATCTGAAAAATCGATCCGTGAGCTAGGCGAACAAATAGACGAAAAACTAATCCAGCAGACAAATAAAGTCGACAAGTCGATGCAGAGAGTGTCCGATGATATCTCACAGAGGTACGTCACAAATTTAAACTAATCAATTCTTTCTACTCGCCGTCTTCTCTACTTCTCACGTTTCCGCCTCCTGGACCCTCGAGAGTACCTGCTGGTGTTCTCTTTGGCATTGTTCTTTCAGCGCTTGGAAATTCCTAAGTAGCTGTTCTCTGCTCTCTATCGATTCCGCTTTCCCTGTTCTAAGACCTGCAGCCGGTCATCGATTTGTTCAAATGTACGGCCTAATTCTTTCATAATATCACTTTTTATTTCACATGCCAGATTGTTTATTCTTTGTGAGATATCATCGGACACTCTCTGCATCGACTTGTCGAATTTATTTGTCTGCTGGATTAGTTTTTCGTCTATTTGTTCGCCTGGATCACGGATCGATTTTTCAGATTTCTCTGTGATTTGTTTGCCTAGCGTTCGAATCGATTTTTCTGATTTTTGCGCCATTTGATCGCCTAGCTCTCGGATCGATTTTTCAAATTTCTCTGTGAGATTAAGGCAACAATTTTACACCTGTATATAACAAAGTACATTAAATACCATTGTACATATAACTAAAATCACTTAATTAGTCTGAGAGAATATTAAGAAAACTTACTGCGGGAAAGTGTGGAAAACCAGCTATATACTGAACAATCCTGTGCGTGACGATGCATTTCCGTCATCATATCTCCATAAAATTCTATACAACAGATTAAGGTTATCTCATGAGGCCGAGTTCAAATTTTCATGCCAAAAGAGGCAAAAAGGCGAGAAGGCAGTTTGATACAAACTGAAAGAGAGGCAGAGAAACTAACAAATGCATACCCAGTCACCCCAGGTGCCTCTATAAGTTTGCTAATCGACGCGGGACAATACGTTTCCGCCTCCTGGACCCTCGAGAGTACCTGCTGGTGTTCTCTTTGGCATTGTTCTTTCAGCGCTTGGAAATTCCTAAGTAGCTGTTCTCTGCTCTCTATCGATTCCGCTTTCCCTGTTCTAAGACCTGCAGCCGGTCATCGATTTGTTCAAATGTACGGCCTAATTCTTTCATAATATCACTTTTTATTTCACATGCCAGATTGTTTATTCTTTGTGAGATATCATCGGACACTCTCTGCATCGACTTGTCGAATTTATTTGTCTGCTGGATTAGTTTTTCGTCTATTTGTTCGCCTGGATCACGGATCGATTTTTCAGATTTCTCTGTGATTTGTTTGCCTAGCGTTCGAATCGATTTTTCTGATTTTTGCGCCATTTGATCGCCTAGCTCTCGGATCGATTTTTCAAATTTCTCTGTGAGATTAAGGCAACAATTTTACACCTGTATATAACAAAGTACATTAAATACCATTGTACATATAACTAAAATCACTTAATTAGTCTGAGAGAATATTAAGAAAACTTACTGCGGGAAAGTGTGGAAAACCAGCTATATACTGAACAATCCTGTGCGTGACGATGCATTTCCGTCATCATATCTCCATAAAATTCTATACAACAGATTAAGGTTATCTCATGAGGCCGAGTTCAAATTTTCATGCCAAAAGAGGCAAAAAGGCGAGAAGGCAGTTTGATACAAACTGAAAGAGAGGCAGAGAAACTAACAAATGCATACCCAGTCACCCCAGGTGCCTCTATAAGTTTGCTAATCGACGCGGGACAATACGTTTCCGCCTCCTGGACCCTCGAGAGTACCTGCTGGTGTTCTCTTTGGCATTGTTCTTTCAGCGCTTGGAAATTCCTAAGTAGCTGTTCTCTGCTCTCTATCGATTCCGCTTTCCCTGTTCTAAGACCTGCAGCCGGTCATCGATTTGTTCAAATGTACGGCCTAATTCTTTCATAATATCACTTTTTATTTCACATGCCAGATTGTTTATTCTTTGTGAGATATCATCGGACACTCTCTGCATCGACTTGTCGAATTTATTTGTCTGCTGGATTAGTTTTTCGTCTATTTGTTCGCCTGGATCACGGATCGATTTTTCAGATTTCTCTGTGATTTGTTTGCCTAGCGTTCGAATCGATTTTTCTGATTTTTGCGCCATTTGATCGCCTAGCTCTCGGATCGATTTTTCAAATTTCTCTGTGAGATTAAGGCAACAATATTACACCTGTATATAACAAAGTACATTAAATACCATTGTACATATAACTAAAATCACTTAATTAGTCTGAGAGAATATTAAGAAAACTTACTGCGGGAAAGTGTGGAAAACCAGCTATATACTGAACAATCCTGTGCGTGACGATGCATTTCCGTCATCATATCTCCATAAAATTCTATACAACAGATTAAGGTTATC